>NC_142801.1:47504135-47806635 GCF_049724085.1 Artemia sp. Qi Xiang Cuo | reverse complement strand
ATCATGGAAGCTGTAAATCCATTGTATGTTGACAGATCCATTGTAATAGAAAAATCAATAAACAATTACAAAATTCTGCCTATTCTTTTAATCCCCTTATACTGGTTCTAGGCGTTTAACCCCCCCCCCCCCCCGATGTTACCTCCCTCAGAAAATAACCCCCGGAAAATATTCCCCCTGGAAAATACCGTCCCCTGTGGAAAACACCCCCTAGAAAATACCCCCCACGGAAAATTACCCCCGGAAAATACCCCCCCCCCTGTGGAAAAAAGGCTTTCCAAAATTAAGAATTTTATTGGAGTCTTATTTGTTTATTTCCGTAGGGGAAAGGAATTTTGGTACTTGTGTATTATGCGCCACTCACTCAAGTTTACTCAGTGTAAAATTCGAGAACACACCGGTTTTTTCATTAGTTTTTTTGTTACTTTAGAAATAGATTTGGGCTATAGATTCGCACATTAGGGAGGGGGAGGTAAATTATAGCGGGTCTGCATGCAAAATGTGTTTGGTACGATTATTCTACATATTAGATAGATAGATAGATAAGTTTATTTTAAAGCTAAATATAAAGCCATGAACACAGTAAAATACCATAAATGAAAGGCACAAATAACATAAACTATGATAAGCGATCATCATAGAACACTTAAATGAAACACTACGTTAGCCTAATAATATTACTTAATACTTGGAAAAACGATAATTTAAAAAAAAAAAAAAAACTTAACATTGGGAAAAAACACTGAAATGAAACATTACATTTACCTTATACTGGGATAAATTTAGTTATCAAAATTTCCAGATACCTCGCTATTCTTTTGTAATTTTTTAGTGGTCATATACATGGAAATAATTGTTTCCTGACTTAAAAATTTCAACCTCATTTACTACCCCCCCCCCCCCTTATGTTCAACTATATAGCACAAATTATATATTTCCCATATATTCTGTCACTTGTCTTTGTCTTGTCTCGCGCTAAGGTGAAAAAAGCTAACGAAGAAACCGGTTTGTTTTAAAAAATAGAGTTTTGAGAAAGAATAAAACTTTAGCGTAAAGATCAAGGCGTTGAGGAGGGGACAGTCCCTTTCATATACAGATTAATTTCTGCTTGTTGTAAGTTTTAATGTCGCTCCTTACTTTTAGTTAAAAAAAACTCGTTTTTAATCTAATTCTATATAAAAATTAACAGCTACTGCTGCAACCATGAATCGCTTCACGATGTCAGGGATGGGAGATACACAGATAAGTTCTCTTCTAAAACATCTTCTAAAAGAGCATAGGGCCATTCGAAAGAGTTTTTCTCTTCTTTATTTTTAAAGTTAGGCTACCCTTTTCATATAGTGGAAAAAGATCACACTAATATGTACTGATGACATTAGTGAGAACTTTTTTCTGAATACATCATATGTGATCTTTTTTCTGAATACATTTTTTTTTTACTGAATACATCATTCTGATGTATTCAGACATTCCATGCTACAGGGCTACAATTTCCTCCCAAAAGGCCCAGAATTTTAATCGAGCAAATTTGAGCCAGTGTTCCAAAAATTTACCAAACTGGTCTAAAGAGGCATTAATATATTATTTTCAGTGCCTGATTAATTACTCTAGTAAATATTATTAGCAAGTCCAATGTTTGTTTTGAGGATGAAATAGAATAAAAATTTTGTTACATAAACTTTTCTAATTTTATTGTGGTGGAATCTAGAACTTACGGTTCATAAATCAGTTTATCTAAGCAAATTAAGTTATATGCTCAATTCTGTAAAATTAGTTATATGGTACAATCCAAAGTACTTATCTCTTATAGCCACCACACTCAAGAAGTGAAGTAATGTTAATCCTAATAAAATGGCCTATACCTAAATATGATGAAAATATAATACTTTAGTAAAAAAAAAATTTATGGAAACTACAACAGAGAACTAGGGAAAGCAGGGTGCCCAGAATACATTATATTAAATGGTATTTAAATGGTTTCTAACCTAACCTAACCAAAATACCAACTCTATGTATAAAACATTAAATTTAAATGTATTTACATTGTAGTTTATCTCTCTCATGCTAAGCTGATTATAACTGAGTATATACTCAAATACAGAAGGAAACTGGTTATACTCGACCAAGAACTTGAGCGTGGTGGCTATAAGAGATAAGTACACAATCCAACCTCAAACATCTGTTTGCAGGTTTCAACATTCTAGAGTTAAGTTCCTGAATCCAGTTAGTGAGAAAAATTTTAAACAAACTTGACCAAGGGAAATTAAAGATTAGCATGAAATTTACCCAGTACTTGATACCAAGTACGTGAGGGGCGCTGCCATACTCCTTAACTCATATCTCTTTGCACTAAAGCTTAATTAGTGCTTAACTGAAAGTATTTTAGTGTGGAAAAGTAAAGTCAGGTAATAATTGCTGAAATATCAAAATCTGTCAGTTGTAATTTGCTGCTACTGTTTTATAATTTTGAAATGCCAAAAAAATGCATTAATAAAGCCAAAGTATTGGATATTGAGAAATAAAACGAATCAGCTGATGAATATGTGGAAATGGTATATTTTGCAATTTATTCCCAAATTTATTAAAAGCCAAAAAAAAAAAAAAAAAAAAAAAAAAAAGGCCATATAGCACAGTATTCTTAAATACATTCCTCAAGAAAAAAAAACATAAATACCAAGTTTCACTCGTTGATGTCAACGCTTCAATATCATACATCTCAAGAACTCTTATTACTTGATCTTTTTATCTTAACCCCTTTTATCCTGAATCTAAATCTATTTGAAACACCACGAATTGTTGTTTATGCTATTTAAGCTACCTCGGAAATTGATTTATTTTTCTTCCTTTGCATCATATCTACAAAACAATAAGTGGAGTTGTTCTTAATTTTGGTTTTTTATTTAAACCTAGTTCTTGAACTAATAATTGTTTTGTCTCAGACTTGCACTTTGAAACCGAAACGTACGGTTTGTCGAAGAAAAATAAGCGAATGTGACCTACCAGAAACTTGTGACGGCTACAGTGAGTTTTGTCCACCTAACAAATATCAACCAGACGGAAAACCTTGTCGGAACGGTGAGGTGTGTTTAATTTTCAAAAATTGAAGGTGATTAGAAACTAATTTGTTCACTATGAATTACTATTGTCACTATTTGCTGCTATGACATATTTGCTCCCAGCCTTTTTTGACGAGTATCTTTGTTTCTTATTCTAATTTATTTATTTTCATTTATTGATATCCTTTAGTTTTTTTTCTAGCATCATTGATTTAAGGCTATTTGAGTTTTATAATTTTAGCCATCTAGTGTCTGTATTTCTTATGCCTTCTCATAGATGACTGCTTATCATAATAGTTTAAGCTTTTTTTGTAAC
The DNA here is from genome assembly GCF_049724085.1 of Artemia sp. Qi Xiang Cuo. Taxonomy (NCBI): domain Eukaryota; kingdom Metazoa; phylum Arthropoda; class Branchiopoda; order Anostraca; family Artemiidae; genus Artemia; species Artemia sp. Qi Xiang Cuo. The sequence goes on along the minus strand of NC_142801.1, from coordinate 47,803,263 downwards.
AAACCAATCTAATCAAACAGTTCGTGGTAACGAACTGTAAGTAAGGAGCGACCCGGCTCAATGGTAACCGAAACTCTAGAAAACGGTATTTTGATACAAATAGATACATCAAAAGAATCAGATTTTAAGGCTGATTCCAAATATATAAGTTTCATCAAGTTTAACACTACACATCAAAAGTTACGCGCCTGAGAAAATTTGGCTGATTTTCGAAAAAAGGGGAAAGACCCCCTAAAAATTATGGAATCTTAATGAAAATCACACCATCATATTCCGCTTATCAGAGAACCCTACTGTAGAGGTTTCAAGCTCCTATCTACAAAAATGTGGAATTTTGCATTTTTTGCCAGAAGAAAGATCACGTGCATGTTTATCTGTTTTTTTGTTGTTTTTTCCCCCAGGGGTGGTCGTATTTACCCAGTGGTCTTAGAATATTGTGGAAGGGCTCATTGGAACGGAAATTAAAATTTTTAGTGCCCTTTTTAAGTGACCAAAAAAATGGAGGGCAAATAGGCCCCCTCCAACGCTCATTTTTTCCCCAAAGTCACCTGATCAAAATTTTGAGATGGCCATTTTGTTCAGCATGTTCGAAAATATTATAAGTATGTCTTTTAGGATGACTTAATCCTCCGAAGTTCCCAGGGGGGGGGGGCTGAAAGTTATGAACTTTACCCAATGTTAACATATAGTATTGGTTATTGGGAAGTATACAGACGTTTTCAGGGGAGATTTTTCCTGGTAGTGGGGGGGGGGTAGATCGGGGGTTATGTGGGAGGATCTTTCCATGAAGGAAGTTTTCCTGGGGGAAGGGACCTTGCTATGAAGGGGACGCCGGACTTCCCAGCATTATTTAAAAAAAAGATCAGAAATTAAATATAAAAAAACAGCAGCAACATCAAAACTTTCAACTGCAACAGCAGCAATGTCAAAACTTTAAACGAACAGAAAATATTACATATATGATTGGGTTCACCCCCTAGTCAACACCTCGCTCTTTAATCCAAAGATTTTTTAAGTACTTTCATAAGAGCTATTTATTCTAATTAACGGCCTTTGTGATTAAGCGGTCATTTTTAAAGAATTGGAACAAAATTCGAACTTTCGCTTAAAGAACAAGGTATTAACTAGGGGGTGAACCCCCTAATATACGTATTAAAAAAACATGAATATAGAAGTTCGTTACGTAAGTTAATTCGTAAGTTACGTATATTTATTACTAATAAAAACGTTCGTAAATAAAATTAAACAAATTTCGAGAAAGCCATTTAACCAAATAAAAGTAAATTAATATGAAAATTTTGTTGTAATTATTCATGTACGGTGAGCCAAGATCAAAACCTGCATTTATTCAAAAACGTTCAAAAATTAAATAAAAAAAAGCAAGTTTTTTAACTGAAAGTAAGGAGCGACATTAAAATTAAAACACACATAAAGTAGTCCTTAATTGAAACAAGATGGCCCCTCCATACATCATTACTAATCAATATAATTTTTTACTTTCTAAAGACTATATTTTTTGTAAACAATAAAAAAATTTAGCGTAAAGAGCGAGGCGTTGGGGATGGGGCATTCTCCTCCATATACAGAATAATTTATGTTCGTTTTAAGTTTTAATGTCGCTCCTTACTTTCAGTTAAAAAAACTTGTTTTTTTTAATTTAATCTATACCTAGATGGAGCCATTTTATCTTAATAAAATAAATAAAAAAAACAAGTTTTTTTAACTGAAAGTAAGGAACGACGTTAAAACTTAAAACAAGCGGAAATTATTCCGTATATGAAAGGGGCTGTCCCCTCCTCAACGCCTTGCTCTTTACGCTAAATTTATTTATTGTTAAAAAAAAATAAGAGTTGTGAGGAAGTCAAACTTTAGCGTAGAGAGCGAGGCGTTGAGGAGGTGACAGCCCCTTTCGAATACGGGATAATTTCTGTTCGTTTTAAGTTTTAACGTCGTTCCTTACTTTCAGTTAAAAAACTTGTTTTTTTTTTATTTAATTTATTAAATAAAAAACAGAGGTATCCTCAATACCCCTACCTCCAATCTTTATGCTAGATCTGAACATATTTAGCAGAAATGTACCTGGCTTGCCACAATTGCCAAGTATGTTTTTTCTTCTGTTTTCTTATAGCTAAAGATAAAACCATCTGACTAACAGACAGTTCATACGGAGTAGAGGCATGTGACAAATGTACATAAAAAAAGCTCATCTACTTTTATTTGTAACAGGAGTATTGAGACCAAATATTTGTATATTCTTACACAAATATTTTCCTATAGAAACATTTTATCTTTATATTTCTAAGCTTATTTCATTTCTGTACATTCAAAAAATGTCTACTATTTGTCAACTAAAACGGTTTACTTTTACTGTACCAAAACTACTATATTGTTTTGTGTTTTCAGTAAAGCGCTAGTTTTCTATAATCCAACAAACATAGAGAAATATCACCAGTTGGTTTGCTTACATCTACTTTTATTTGTGACAGGATTCGTTTCGTCGACAATTGTGGCAATAATGTGTTACGATGACATTATAACGATGAGCATTCTACGCTCTTTATTGAACCTATCTGTGTTTCAAACCCTTAACGAAACATTATCTTAAAGGTTTTTTGTGTCAAAGGAATCTGCCCGCCACCTATATACCAGCAGTGTAGAATAATCTGGGGTGATGAATTTAGTAGAATAGAATATGGCTGCTACAGGGCTAACAGTCGAACAGGATCAGCTTCAAGAAGACGACCTGTTGGATACTGCAATTACTATTTTGATCACAGAAGAAATATCACTGTGTATGAGCGCTGTAATGATGAGTAAGTTATTTAAAACTTTCCGTTTCTTTTGTATCAAATGGATTGAAATGGAAACTTCAACTCCAGGACGGGCCGATGCATTATAATTATAACAATTCCAATAAATTTAATTGTGATAGTTGAACCAACCTTGGCTCATTTGTGTGTCAATTCGCTTAAAGGTCAATTTTGTTTACCTTACTTTGACATGTCGGTGATATAGAAAAGATATGATTCTCATATCAAAAATCACGAATAGCAATACTATAGTATCTGATCTTAGTTATGCTGTAAATTCTGCACAAACAAGAAGACATTCTTGAAAAACTTTGATGGATTGCGCTAATACAATCACATAAATCCATTCTTTTAAAACCGATTAATTACTCGATTGAATAGACTGAGTAAAACCAGATCAGAAGCAAAGCTCTAATGTTGCTTGTAATAAAGAGCCATAAGTCTTCTATGTATTATTTAATGTTTATTTATTATTTTTTTTTCTCGGAGCCACTTCATGTGGAAGGGGGAGCCTTCAAACTTTTGTGGGGGCTCATTTTGTTTGGAATTGTAAGTTCTAGTGCTCTTTTTAAGACTCAGAAGTGATCAAAAGGCAACCACCTCCTTACCTTTCTCTTCTCTCTATCCGGTCCCCCGTACCCTCTAAATACATTTGACCAAAAGTTTTAGATAGTAATTTTGTTTAAAATAGTCAAAGATTCAACAAATATGCATCCGGGGACGATATGAGCCCCACAGCCCCCGGGGCAAGGGACCTAAATGATCCAGACTATTTAAACAGATATTCTATAATAGGAAAGGGGGGCTTGTACAATATCCTAGGGATGTCTAAGGGTATTAAGTTAAGACTTTCAGGGAAAGTTGAGAAGATGTTGAACTAACTCAATAAATACTAGGTGTATCCAGATCGTTAAAGGATACGTCTGCAATATCTGAGGAATAGCAAAGTTTGTTGAATTTGAACTATCGTGCAATGTCGAGAGGGGTCTTGAACTAAATCAAAATAGACTATATCCAGGCTGTCAAAAGGGTGTACCTGCAACATTTCTTGGATGGTTAACGGTATCAAGTTGAAACTTTCAGGGAATTTTTAACTAAATAAAAAGGCACTACATGCATCCAGGATGTCAAAGGCACTGCATGCATCATCTACAATACCTCAGAAATGGCTTCGAACATCAAGTTGAAATTTTTGGAAACTTTGAGCGGGGTCTTGTAATAAATTAAAAGACATTGTGTACATTATGGTTGTCAAAAGGGAGTATATTTAAAATGTAAGGTACGGTTAAGCGTGCTAATTTGAAAATTTCAAAGAATGTTGAGGGGAATGTTGATCTAAATCAAAACACATTACATGCATGCTGGCTATCAAAAGGTCTTCTTCAATATTTCACGAACGGCTAAGGGTATTACGTTGAAACTTTCAGAAATGTTAAGGGGGATATTAACTGTGTTCATGGCCGTATATTTGGCTTTAAAATACACTTATTTATCTATCTATCTAATATACAGAATAATTGTACCAAACACATTTTGCATGCAGACCCGCTATACTTTACCCCCCCCCCCCTAATGTGCAAATCTATAGCCTAAATTTTTTTCTAAAGTGACGAAGAAACTAAGGAAAAAAACCGGTGTGTTCTCGAATTTTACACAGCGTAAACTTGAGTGAGTGGCGCATTATACACAAGTACCAAAATTCCTTCCCCCTACGGAAATTAAAAAAAAATAAAACTCTAATAAAATTCTCAAATTTGGAAAGCCTTATTTTCCACGGGGGGGGGAGGGTATTCGCCGGGGGTATTGACCGTAGGGGGTATTTTCGGGGGAGCGGGGGTAATTGCCGGGGGGTAAACACCGGCCACCGTTAAAATAAATCGAAAGGCACAACGTATATCCTGTTTATCAAAAGGGCGTGTCTACAATATTTCAGGAGTGGCTCAGTATTAGGCTACGTTAAAGTTTTCAGTTGATTTTTAGAGGGGACCGTTGAACTAAACCATAAGATGCTTTGTGTATCCAGGTTGTCAAAGGTATGTATCTCCAATATCTCAGGAACAGCTAACGTCACTAAACTGAAACTTTCTGGGAATGTTGAGAAGATGTTGAATTAAACCAGCAGGGTATATGTGCAGCTTGGCTGTCAAAAGGCCGTATCTACAATATTAAAAGGAACAGCTATGGTTATTAAGTTGAAACCTTCCAGGAATGGTCTGCTGTAAATCTGAGCTATGCATTATTGTTAAAATAAGTCAAGCTTAAGCACTTCGAATTGTTAGTTAATTGACTTATTTAAAGGAATATCTTAGAAAGATCAGTTATCCTGTTTTGTTATTTATCCATTTAGTGGTTCAAAACTCTATTCACATATTACTCGAATCCTTGTTTTCTTCTGATTCTGAAAACATCACTTTTATTTCTTCATTTAGTAGATATTCTTACATTTAGTAAGAATATTAAGTAGATATCCCCAATTCCAAGATAAAAATCTAGATTGGACGCTTATTCAATGTCATAGAAATAACCATCAAAAGATCAGGGCTTACCTGGAGGGTATTCATCCAGTTTACACCAATTGCGTAAACGGAAAATTACGTGTGATTCACATACTGGGGATCAAAAAATTATTTATGTTTCAATTTTTAATAGCGAAAAGCATCGTCAAACTAAAGGAACTAGTTTACGCTTATTCTGTTTTATTTTTCGGTTCAGCATGGCAACACTGTCCACAAAAATTTCGTGGAAGGCTTTTTACCAAAATATTCTTGTAACAGCTAAAAGAAAAATCATAGAATGAATAGACCTTTGCAAGTATGAATGCAAGGATGCAAGTATGTATATTTGCAAGTATGAAGATAGAGCAAGGAGGCAAAAGATGTTTTCATTTTCATGTTACTGGTATTTTAAATGTGTGTTAAACGAACTGGTATAATTAGCACTTTACCTTAAGGTTTTATCGTTTCTTCCCATAAGCATATCTTTTCCTAGAGATATTTATTGCGGCGTATTGCTCTGCACCACTAAGGATGACGGTGCACGGCCAATAGTTCGGCTGAAAGATAGCTGGAGGTTTATTGAATCTGATGGAGACAGAATGTATCATTGCCGTGGCACCCAGACAACGGGCCAGGTGGACAGAGGACTTGTGAGAGATGGTACTAAATGTGGAAAAGAAAAAGTACGTTTGATTTTTATTTTGTCCTTTTTTTAGTGTGATTTTCAACGCATTCCTCACTATCAGTGACAAAAATTTATCATGATGGTAAATAGCTTTTTGAAACCCTCTGTATGAAATTTTTGCCCCTTAGACTTGAACCAGATCAATTTAATGTAATGATGAAAGGACCACTTAGGGTGCATCTTGTCCCAAAGTACAGTTGCTATGATCTTGGTTCTGACAACATTTAGCTGACAACATTTAATTGACATTATAGAAGAATTTAAGTGTCCCCACTCCATAAGCATTTTTTTAATTATTAAAGTGAATACCATCATGAAAGTTTCAATATCAAATCGTGATACATGATGTTTGGGGGAGACTCAGGCCCAAAAATATATTAATAACCTTTCTTTCCTCCCTCAACACCACAAAAAAGTGATCTAAGTCTGAGTCGTCTGAAAAGTCTAAGTCTAAGCTTTTTTTTATTGATAATATTTTGTTCGTATCCTCTAATCATTTTTAGTGAGTGTAATTTTTTTTTTAGAAAGCGAAGGATATTATAGTCTTATCAGTTCTTAGTTTTGTCTGACACACTAGACATAAGAATATGGTAAAAAATAATTTATTTGATGCTCACTACTATGAGGTAGATTTTGAGTTATGAGTTAGAGTCGGTAAAAAGAAAATTAGTTTTAGTAAAACATTTCCCTGTGACAGTTGGAATTTGTGGCTAGAAGGCTAGAGCGTTTATCTAGAGTCGGCCGCTTCAATTCAATGTAACTACAGCTTTATCTTAGTAGAGATGACCCTAAAGCTCGTGTCACGCACCCCTGCTGCCACCTACAATTTTTTTACATATTTTATGTCTGTTTGCTGTCAGTGAGAATGAAAAAACAGGAATTTTGTCACATTTATGGATGTTTCATGGATGGTTATGTGTGTTGGTCGATTTATTTGATGTTTTTCATGGATGTCAACAGCAATTTATGGTTTTTGTCAGTGAGAATTTGAAAAACAGGAACTTTATCACATTTATGTCTGTTTTTATGGTTTTTGTCAGTGAGAATGAAAAAACAGGAACTTTCTCACATTTTTGTCTGTTTTCTTGGATGGTTATGTGTGTGGGTCAATTTATTTGTTGTTTTTCATGGATGTCAACAGCAATTTATGGTTTTTGTCACTGAGAATGTACATGCTCGATGCGAATGTTATGAGTTTCCAGGAAACAGTTAGATCACGTGTTTCCTTCTCAGCCAATCAGCGAGTCGGATACATATCCTTTCTCAACCAATCAGAGGGCTGGTTACATATGATTTCCCCGTTACATAACAATTCGACCTTGAGATTTCGTTTATAACGGGTATGCAATGTGATTAAATTATCAGAAAGTATTTTGACATAGTTCAAACAACAATGGATAAATGTGATGAATTAGAAGAATTGGCAACCTCAATTTACCATTTAAGTTCCGTTTTTATTTTCAAAATAAAATTATTTTCCGTGGTCACCCTCCCGTATATTCAGGTAAATCCCCCCCCATACAATACAAACATCACTATACAATCTTTATAGTCGATAGAAAACATAAAAGGTGTTCTTTTACCCTCAAAACCTAACCCCCCTTCATCATTGTTTTTACAACCAAATTCTCGCAAAAAGAAATATTTATCCTCTCGAAAAATTTAGCTTTTCCATATTGTAATCTTTTCTCTAACTGAGACTTCCGTCACTGTTGTTATTAAGTGTTCTGTTTTGAAATAATGCTCCTGCGCGAAGCCTATAATTAGCTGTCACCCCTTTTCCTGTCTGTATACATTAGCTGGTTTTAGGCAATCGAGGTTTTCAGTGCTTTTATGTAATTCAGTGTTTGTCTGAAAATAGCGGTCAGCTAATTTTGTCTGCAAATTAGCGATAGACCTAGGGTGGGTTAATTTTCCTAAATTTAGGGGAGGGGGCGTGAATCCGTGATTTTTGGTGGGGAGGGGGTTAGCACTTTTAATAGTGACAAAATAGAAATGAAAAGATAATTGTTTCTTACTTCAGTGTCTAACCATTTCTCATCCAAATTTAGCGATTTTAGCTATAACAAGTTTCCTAAATTTAGGGGAGGGGGCTTGTATCCGTGATTTTTGTTGTGGAATGGGTTAACGCTTTTAATGGTGACAAAATAGAAAATGAAAAGATAATTGTTTTTTACTTCGTTGTGCGAACCATTTCTCTTTGATATTTTAGCGATTCTAGCTATAGCTTTTGAATAAAAGGTAGTAAGATATATTCTTTATTGATCTACATTACGCTTGAATAAATCGCAAGATTAACTCAATGAGCTGATAAACCAGTATGCATTTTTACTTTTTGCTTTGCTGAAAAAGGGTGGAAGAGAGAGCTTCTTAGTGATAAGTACTTTTCTAGACAAAATTATATGGATGAGGGTACTAACTTTCTTTCTGTAAAAAGGGGGGAATTATTTTGATACTAACTTTTTTCTCTTCTTTAAGGCCAATTATGAAGAATGCGTGCCCCCTCCTTCCAAGAGAGCAAGAGAGGGTGAGGCAGCCCCATCACTGCCAGCCCCCATACAGTCTGGTCATAAACCGAAAAGAGAATGGCCCACAAGCGTGGAGAACCCCGCTATACAAGCCAGCGACATCAATACCGCATCTATGCAAGCCCCTGTAAGAGCAACAGTTGTTCAATATGGCCGCTGGCCGAAACCCCCCAGCTCCACACTGCCACCTCGTCAAGTGCAGCCATCTGTGCAAGCCCTTGGCTCGACTGCACAACTCACAGGTCCTACTGTACAACTCGCAGCCCAATCTGCGCAAGAAATTAATGACATCGCTTGCACATCCGCTCTCCTTGGACCTCTAATAGCTGCCCCATCAACGCTAGGTCAGGAGCTTACCCTCCAGCATGCCATGTCAGATCCATCCGACACCCAAGCCCAGACGGATTATGCAAATGTAAGCATTTTTTCCTACCTATCTATTTCTTCCAATGTTTTTTTCTTTTTCACTATTTTTCAATCTCAATATAAACTTATCGCAGCGAGATATTAACCCCTCACCCCCACTATTACATATCTAAATGTAATTTTTTTGCAAAGAAACCGCTCTTTTATCTAATCTTTGCTATTTTCTCTGTTGCTATCGCTTCGATATCTCATAAGCGAATATTTTTATGTAATTTCTAGACAATTAATAATCACCGCCTTTGAAACTCAAAATGCAATTTTTTCTAATCTTTACTATTTTCTCTGTTGCTATCTCTTCGCCGCCATCTCATAAGCGAATATTTTTAGGTACCTTTGAAACTCTGTGAATTCTATTTTTTTCACATAGTTTTAAGAGAGAGATTATTCCATCCATCTGTCACATACCAGCGTTCTAATTTGCACTGAGCCTTACAAACCATTGCATAGATTTTAGCGAGGGGAAAGCGAGTTAACGGTTCCAGCCTGTTGAAGTTCAATCCTGGAAATCGGAACACTCGCGCGGCTTACAATAATTAAACTCAGGAGTTCACTGAATCTGTGTGGAATTAGAAAGAAATATATCAACTTTTGAGGGACATTATGTAAAGGGAGGGGGGCTGGGAGCCGGTCGGGAAGAGCTGTGGGAAGCGCTGCATGAAGCGCCGTGGGCCCGAGAAGCGCCGCAGGGATGCGCCGCGGGGCAGGAAAGCGCCGCAGGATGCGCTGCGGGCCCGAAAAGCGCCGCAAAAAAAAATAACTGATTTGAACACATTGAAAACTATTTTTTGAACAAATTGCCGCCTTCTATGTAAAGCAATGTTTTAGATTGTAAATATCTTAAGTTGGAACTTTCAGTTGAATTAACCAAATGCTATTAAGCAATAATAATCCAAATTTTAACAGTAGGGCTGATTTGAACACTTTGAAAATAAGCTATTTTTCATTTATAGGTTGGTGCATTGGTCCCTTACTCACCATCGAGTGAAGGAGAGGGAGAACTCATTGAAGGGGCAATGGAGTTTCATGACAATAAAACATCAGCTATTAATGACTGGCATGGTATCAACAACTCTGATGAAATACCTTCTAATATTGATGATTTTTTATGTAATTATTTCAATGTAGAACCTAGCACAGTTGAGCAGGCGGGCTTGAGTCCAAATACCCTACAAATTTTAGAGGATTTTACTGGGAGCCCTCCTCCCACTGATTACTAACTTCCAATTCAAACAACTGAAGTGGAGCATAGTCCAAAGCGTGTTGAACACTTTGGGGAAGGGTGTAACAGGCACGCAGGGGTTACAACTTTTCAAGATTTTCCATTACCGAATACAATTTCAAATAATACATTTGTTTTCAATGCGACTTTTGGGGATCCATTTAATACACTTATGGGGGGAAATTTTGTGTTTGATCCTGTAGAGATTGTGCTTGCCTATGTAGATAAAATTCGTGCACTACTGGTGAACCAAATTCACTTGTGGGGGGGTAGGGATTCAGTTAAGGTTTCTATTGTGTTAAAGGTTTTCCATTTAAATGAGGGGAAAAGTGAAGTTTACTATCATTTTATACATTCCGAGATACACGTAATTTATCCAAATTTAGCAAATTTTGAGTGTGTTTTTTCGGAGTTGGTAGGAGAAATTATTGCGCATCTCGAGAACTATAACGAAAATGGAAGTGGGTCTGTAGTTTTTTTTGTTGAAAATTTAAGCGTTACGATATGTAAAATTAGGAAAGATTTTATTTTCATCTGGGGGACTGGTAGTAGTGAGAGGAAGACAGTATTAAAATATAATCAAGATATAGTAGGTTATCAAGGTGTCCAGAAGATTTGCTTTGAAACAAGTCAAAAGTGTTTCAAGTATGCTTTCCTCATATCAGCATACGAGCCTCTAGCACGTGACGCTACCAAGACGAATTTAGATCACTGGGCTTTACATGGGAAGGACGGGTCCAATTTCCCAATTGTAGATTTCTCTTGCTTAGAAGGAAAATACCCAGTAACGCTAAAATCTATTGATATTTTTGAAAGGGCTAATGCCCATTCAAATATCGGCGTTACTGTGGTTCAGTATGAAACTGAATTTGAAGATGGGGCTCGTTCTAAAAAGAAGGGGGTGGTCTTCCCCGTAAGGGGCCCGTCAATTGATTTGGTCAGACACTGGGTTTCGTTGTTATATACACCACCTAGTGAACCGAATGCAATTGGCCATTTTAACCCTATTACAGACATTAGTAGACATCTGGGGGAGGGTAAGAAAAGGGGGGAGCGTTTCTACTGCCCGACATGCCTCTCTAGATTTTGGACTGAATTAGAGCTGTAAAATCATATGAGACACTGTAGCCGACATGGATACCAGACAGTGAAAATGGTTTCAGGGGATAGGGCCATTCTACGCTTTAAAAATTTCCAAAACACCCTCCTCCAGTGCAACAAAATATCTTTAGACTGTGAAGCTAAGCTGATGGAGGTGAATGATCCCCAATATCCAAACCGAATCAAAGAATATCAGACCATTGCAGTGTCCTATGCTCATGCACAAAGAGACAGTTCTAACAGCATGAGGTTGTTAGAAATAGTAGAAACATTGGATGAGGGGGACGAGTGCATGGTCAAGGCATTGACTAAACTAATTGGCACGGCTAGTGGTGCTATTTCTCGTTTGAGAAACACTCATTATCCAATGGTGCTGTCTGCAGAGGATCGTCTCGCGATTAAAAATCAAAAAATATGTTGGGTTTGTAAGGGGGAGTTTTAAGAGGGGGATAAGGGGTCTAAAGGGAAAAGAGGGGGCGGGGGAAAGTCAGAGACCATGATCACTTGTGGCAGGAAATATCATCGGGGGGTAGTAATTTTAGGGGGGTAGCGCATCAATCGTGTAATTTAAATGTTAGCCAACAGTTTTTTATCCCTGTTTTTATCCACATTTTAAATTATGACTTAAAATTTATTTTACCGGCACTGGCACGTATGCACAGGGAGGGAGGGGGAGTAGACAGTCCATGGGTAAATAATTCATTTACCTATAACATTATTCCCAACTCGGCCGAGAAGTTCGTGCTTCTCGAACTGAAATGGCAGGTAGTGGATAATGGACGTACGTGCTGGAATAAAATCAGGTTTTTAGATTCTTTTAGTTTTTTTACCAAGACATTGAGTCAACTGATTCAATTGGAGAAAAACGACAATTTTGATAGTTTTCCCTTGCTTAAACAGCACTTTCCAGACAGTGAAATGTATGAACTATTAACCTGCAATCGCGTATATGCATATGACTATTGCTGTCCTGGCGCTCGCTTAAGCGAGGTGAAACTACCTCCAATTGAAGAATTTCACAATTCACTAACCAACAGTGAATGCACAGGTGAGGAATATGAGTTTGCCAAGAAGGTGTGGGCTAAGGGGGATTGTAAAAATGGGTGGGATTATTGTAGACCGTACTTGGCCAGTGACGTTTTAACTCTGTTAGATATAGTCTGTAAGAATACAGACCAAATCTATTCAAAGTTCGGGTTAGATATAAAATATTCTTTTTCTCGACCCCATTTAGTGATGAATTTAGTTTTAAAAATCAGTAGGGAGGAACTAGGCCTAATCACAGATGTATATCAACACCTTTCTGTGGAGCGTTTAATGAGGGGAGGGTAAGTTTTTCGCGGGGACCATGTCTTGTCAACCAATCCTAGCGGACAAAGCACCGGTGTAAAGTCAAATCCAGTATTATTGGACATGAACTCGTTGTACTCCTTGGCAATGTCCCACTACTCTTTGCCGTGTTGCAATTATCAATGGCTTGAGAATCCTTGTGAGCTCCCCGACATTAAAATCTTCGAGGAAAATGGGCCACAAAGATAGTTCTTTGAAATTGATGGTCACATTCCGCTAGCGCCTCACGACTCAGTCAAAGATTTTGTTTTTCCCTGTATCAATCGACCAGTGACCAGGGACTCGCTGAGCCCCTACAATCGATCATTGGTTGAGGATATGGGGATGCATTGGACCCCCTCTAAACAAAAACTGATTGCTGATTTGGACCCTAAGGAAAATATCGTTGTTCGCCATGTGCTTTTGCACTGGATGTTGAACAATGGTTTCAAGATCACCAAAATACATAGGGTCCTGCAGTTCAATCAGCGACCATACTTGAAAACGTTTATCGAGACTTTTGTCGATAAACGCTCTAGAGCAAACTCCAAGGTAGAGAAGGAATTGTACAAGCTCATCCTAAATTCAGCGTTTGGCAAAATGTGTGAAAGCGTACGCAACAGATCTCGCTGCGACGTCGTGACTGATCCTCTAGAGTGTGCACGAATTATTGCCGACCCCAATTTTACATCATTCACGAGCATAGAGGCTAGCATGGTTCTTCTAAAAAGGAAAAAGCGATATGTGGTACTGAACAAGAATATAGCGGGCAGTAGTTCAGCACTTGATATTTCAAAAAAGCTCATGTTGCCGTTCTTTTACAATGTGTGCAAGGTGCAATGGACACGGGAGTGGGAGGTTCAAGTTTACTATGGGGATACAGATTCTCTGCTGTTTAAGGTAAATGGGACTGAGGATTTATTGGGTGATTTAGAAAAGGGGGAACACATCAGCTCGTGGATGGATTTCACCAACTCGAATCCATCCCTCTACCCCGAGTTGGTGAAGCTTCAAGCTCCCAACTAGATATTAATACTAAAATAAGAGACGGGGAACTATATAATATCCAGGGGGGTGTTCGCAGGCCTTCAAGTTTTGTGTATTAAAGCTCCCCATTGGAACGAAAATAAAACATGTAACAGGGTGCCTAAACACTTTTTAAAAAGAAATTTTTACATGAGGGTGTACAGAGATTATGTAGAAGGTAGCCTAGTGCGGAGTGAACCGGTGCTTGCAATTCACTCTCTACAGTACAGAAATTGTACACTAAGAGTGGAAAAAAATGCAATGTCGTGTATATCTTACAAGGTCTATATGCTCGAGAATGTTGTGAGTGTCCTACCTCACGGCTGCTAACGTATTTCAGACAAAGTTGAATTCGTAGACTATCGTAATCAACTTGGTCTGGATAAATTAACCTAACTAACCAACTAACCACCACCACTGACCCAACTAACCCAACCACTACCCACGAGCAGTGACGACAACTAGTGTATTTCCATCAAGGCTCCCGGGGGGTGGGGGGCCCGGCCCGCGGCCAGCTCCCGGAGGGTGGGGGGCCCTACTTTTACATTTACTGTAATGTTCAACTGTGCTAGTTCATGTTCCAAGAGTTTTTTTTTGTTGTTGTATAGAAAGTGTTGATGTACAAAAAAAGTGATTAAAGACAATATTGATGGACAAAAGTGTCGTACAGAAAAGTGTTATTATTATTGACGTACAAAAAGTTTTTTTTTATTGTACATAAAATTTTTTACCTAAAATTATTGAAAGACAAAAACTTTGTATTTATAAAGTTCTATAGATGTTCATGTTGAACAAATAGAGTTCTCATGTTGACAGTGAAATTTTTTCAGGTTGAGTAAGTGTTATCATTTTTCATGGTTAAGAACCATTTGTTTTCATATTACCGTAATAAATATTGCCATGAAATATTGTTTTTTTGTTGTTCTTGAATAGATAGATCTATGGGAAAATTATTGATACTTATTCATTGGACACATATGGTTTACAGTTAGTCATAGTCCGACTGTTGTCAACAGCATGTATCAATTTAAAACACCCTTCAGATCGTTTCTGTGTGGGCCCTCAATGTCGGATAAAACAACACTTTTAGCTAGAATAATTCAAAATTGCGATAAAATGTTTTTGGAAAAACCGAAAAAAATATACTATTGCTATAGTATTTGGCAGGAGTCCTATGATAAAATAAAAGCTATTGCCACAACATACCAATACAATTCATGATAGGACTTGATATTTTCAATATTATTGAACCGAATTCATGGTTGATTATTGATGATTTTGCTGACTGTATCTACGACTTCTCGCAGGACACATTGTACCTGGTCATTGTCCGCTTCACCAATGTCACATTTTCGTTACTGTAGGTCTACACAATCTCTTTCATCAGAGTACAAGAGATCAAATTCTTGTGTAATTTCACTATCTATATTATCTATGGAGATGTTCGGTATTACAGCGCACACCAAACTATAAATAAGCAGATATACCCCGGTACCTCAACATTTCTGTTGTCAGCTTACACTCAGGCGACTAGCAAGCCCTACGGTTACATTTTGCTGGATCTTAATCAGAGCACGCCCGAGGATCTATGTGTAGTCACCGACATTTTCAACAATGAAATTACAGTATATCTTCCGGTGAGCAGTAGAAAGGGCTATTAGTTGCCATTATGACACTGAAGAAACTACATGAACAACGACATTTATTTTCCGTTTTAAGCACTTCAAAAACCTTGCTTAGGAAGGCCATACTCAAACACGGTGTTGACAATGATTTCATTAATCTAATATCTGAACTTTGTTTAAATTTAACTGAGCGCAATGTTCAACTGCCAGAAGTTTTTAGACAACAGACAAAGCAACATCGTTCCACTGTACGTGTCTTGGCTTTAAAAAACAAGGGAAACAAATTTAAAATAAAACGGCTCCTTCAAGCAGGCGGTAGCTTTTTCACGCTTTTACTGCCAATAATTGCAGGACTTGTAAACAGTTTTCTCTAAAGAACTGCTAAACTCTATAAATTGACACCATTTGAACTTGTCTTCTGGCGGGTTGAACATTTTGAAGACAATCTAAGCAAATTCATTAATGGTGAGAATATTGCCGATGATAAAAAAACTGCTTTTACTCCAAGATGCTTTGCGACGTATGGACAAACATAAACCTTATCGTGAGAGACCCGCCGCCGATCCCTCTAAACAGGAAACATCTCCTCAAGATTCTGCACAATCAAAGGAGAAGGAATTGAATTCGATTGTATCGAAAATTGGAAACCTATTGCCAGTCACCTATCAAGAACAGAGTAAAAGAGTATTATCTTATCTCGTGTTGGAAACTGGTGATTAAGTTCAAGTCGACAGCGCAGGGAAACGAATTATAATTCAGGGAAAAAGTTACAATCTAGTTGATTTAATTTGTGATATGGTGACGAATCGTAAAGGAATTTTATCAGTTGACAATAATCTATACTCCTTTCTATGTGTATCAAACTTCCCCAAAAGTCTTATTGGCAATAAGCAAATTCTAAAGAAACTAAGAGAATATAATCCACCAACAACGCCAACGCCATTTAAAAAAGAAGAAGAAGATTCAATATTTGAAAATACTACCACTACTGATTTTACAACACCTGTGGCTGCTAGTCAAAAGCGAAGACGAATTGATTCATCCTCCAGTGTGCAAAAGGGGAGTGGACATTACACTACGTGTTTACGTTCAAAATGGATGAAGTTTTGAAAGGTGTCTATGAAAATATTGGTGAAGCGGGAAGTTTAAGTTCCCCCAAAACGCTTTCTAAAGCTGTCTCCGGCACCACCACATTTAAAAAAGCAAAAGAGTATCTAGAGAATGAACCGAGTTACACACTACATCGGAATCACAGGCTTCGCAATAAACAATATCGACAAACTAAAGCCTTTTTCCCTCTGCATATAATACAAACGGATCTTTTAACTTTAGACGCAGTTCAACAGCGTCACAATGCACCCTACAAATATATTCTGGTGTCAATCAGTGTCTTTAGTCGCTATGCCTATGTAATTCCACTGCGGTCAAAGAGTGGTGTTGAATTTGCTCGGGCCATTGAATCTATTCTAGAACAGGATTCGTATAGAAAAATTCAATCGGATCGTGGCAGTGAATTTGTTAACCCTCATGTGGAAAAGGTTGTTTTGAAATATAATACAACACTTTATCATAGTCACAGTCCGATAAAGGCTGCATTGGCCGAACGATTAATAAGAACGGTTCGTCTATTAATTTCAAGATATTGCACATTGAAAAATACATCGGCTTTTATTTATGACTTAGATAAAATCATGCAGATATACAACCATCGACCACATTGATCTCTGTCCAACTCTAGCCCTCGGGATGTTCATTACAGTGAGAATACGTTTGATGCTTTTCTAAAGCAAAACTCCAATGGCAATGAGAAGAAAAAGAAAAAGAAATTCAATGTTGGTGATAGTGTTGAAATTAATAGAACCAGCAATATTTGTGAAAAAGGGAATTATTTATGGAGCACCGAACTTTTTAAAGTGTCCAAAATCCTAGACACTGAACCCACAACGTATCGTCTGCGAGACACCAAAGATGAAGAGATCCTTGGCGGTTTTTATGAATATGAATTACAAAAAGTTAGAAACAGTAGTGAAATTTATCAAATTGAAAAGATATTAAAGAGTCGTACTCGTAGGGGCAAAAAACAGTTGCTTGTTCGCTGGCTAGGATACAACTCGGATTTTGATTCTTGTGTCAGTGCTGAAGATATTAACAATGCCCAATGATTTCTATGTGACTTTCATGTCCAATGTTTCTGATCCTCTTTACAATGATCTGAATAGAACAAGTGATTTTTGGACGAAACTCTCCCCCACCATCAAATTCGACGGAAATATGAAGTGGCTCTTGTCGACTGTATTCTCAAAAATACCTAAGACATCCTGAGAAAAGGATCGTAAATATGAAATAAAAATTAGACCCTATGATTGGCCGCCACCACCAGGTGATCAAGAACAAATTCAAAAAATCAATTGGATGGATTATCCATATATTGAATTACGCTACGAGGAACTAACCTGCATAAGTGATTCATGTCGTTCCATTAATAAAAGAATTTTCTGCTCGGAAAGAAGTATGCTTTTAACTTCAACTGTTAAATGGAGGAGGGTAAGATCTAGATGAGTCACCTATTGCCAATGAAAAGGTTATTATCAATGATAATCTAAACGAGGTTCTTAGCTTTAAGCTCAATATAATCAATGGTAAAAGTGCCGTAAACAATAGTTTCATTTTTGCTGACTACACGCCTGCCTTTTCCACAGACACTTGTATATTTCTCTACGCTTCATTTGCGGAAACATCTCTGGTTGGTAATTCAAATGTTCCCCTCCTACGAGTCCTTTAACGAAAAACCAATCGAGAGCACATTCACCACTAAAATATAAAGCATCTTCAGTATATCCCCGTAAAAACTTTCCAGTTGGAACTCTGTCAGTTAACACTAAGAACTAAACTGGGTGATCCCCTAGCCATTTCAAAAGATTTGGCTGTGATTACATGTCATTTTCGCCCCATCGTTCAACAGTAAGATGTCTAATAGAAAAGGGGTATTCACTTGTCCTGATATTGACTGCTATGTTAATACTCTTGGCCCAAGACAACAGGGCAATGGAATGGACTATTACAAGGGTCACTCGTCAATGTCTGGCTACGGTAGTGGCAGTTGATTTGCTAAGCTGTTTCACTCTTCAATACCACTGGCTAGAAAATATCTTGTACATGCTGCGACAGATTTTGCATCCTCTACACTGTACGATTGGGGCTCTGGTAAGGATTTTAAAAAAAGTGCTACGGAAAATCTTAGTTCTAGTGCGCGAACCCTTGGTGAGAGATTAAAACAAAATGGTAAAGGTTTAGAACACTACATCACTCATCAGTCTCTACTCAGGACGGAGAAGAAAGACATCACCCCTGTCAAAGAAAAGAAGGAAAAGTCAAAGACGAAGTACAACAAGACGCACGAAGAAGAATATTGTTAAATCAACTCTTAATTGCATGCCTTATAATGTTCTATTTATCACAAAAGGATTCCCAACCTTTAATAACCACCTCATTTAATCTATTCAGTGATTAAAGTGTGTATGTCCGTGTCAAGCAAGGATACTATGAAAAATTCTATCCACTACAACCGCATTCCGATAATATCCACTTTCAAATTTATTCCAATGAAGACTACTTTATGGACATGTCTTCAACATTTATAGATTTACAAATGAAAGTCCGGAAATCCGATAGTACAATGCCAGTTGGGGCCGATGGAATATCCTATGAAAATTGTATACTACATAATTTATTTCGTCAAATTAGTGTCTACATCAATGGCACGCTGGTGAGCACAAGCAACACTCTCTCAAATTATGCAAGCTATATGCAATTCATGTTGATGACACCCAAGTCATACAAAGAATTGAGAGGCGCCTACAATGGATATGAATATATTACTAATACTGATAGTACAGATGCTACAACTAGTGAATTACATCTAGTTGGAAAAATATATCATGAAATATTTAATAGACCCCAATGGCTGCCGCCCAATGTTAAAGTGGATATAAAATTGACGCTTGCACCATCCAATTTCATATTGAGAAAGGAACTTGCTGCCAATCCTGATGTAAATCTCTCCCTCACCTCGGCAATACTTCATGTACGCAAACAGCAGGTTATGAGTTCTGTTGCTTTGGCCGTGGAAAAACTGAGAGTCAATGGAAATAATATTAAACTACTTGTTCCTCATACAATCACCATTCAACGTCATATTGCCATGGGGTCACGCACCTTCACCGATTCATCCTTTATCAATGGCGAAATCCCCTCGAAACTTGCATTGGCATTTGTAAAAAGTGCCAGTGCAATAGGATCGTGGACTGAATGCCCACATAAATTCGAGATGTTTGGACTTTCATCTCTTGTGTGCAAAGTAAATGGTATCCCACTCTACAATCTATCCTTTGATACATCCTATAGAACATTGTATGAGTTGACCATGCAAACCCTAGATCATGATTTGCAACTATTTGAAAATGGTATAACCGAAAAAATGTTTGCTAAAACATATGGTATCATTGTATTGGATTTGTCTGGCATGCAGGATATGAGTATAGTACGTATAGGGAATATGCGCTTAGAGTGTACATTTGGCAACCCATTGGCTGAGAGTCTTGCGCTAATCTCACTAAATCAATACGAAACCTATTGGGAAATCACTCCCGAAGGTAGTGTTCTACTAGACTTGGCGCCATGAACACCAGTCAAATAATCAATGTATTTAATATGGACCCCTAACTGTCCCAGTACAAATCCTATTGTCTGCCCTCGGACTTTCTTGGAAAAATTCAAAGTGCGAACAATACCTTGATTATTGTTAATAGCAGTCCGTCGACTGTGCTGACGGGTCATTGGCTGTGCATCTTTCAAACAATGAAGACGATTGAATTTTTTGATTCTTTTGGCCTACCCTATACATTTTACACACTCCACATCAGCAGCTATAGTGATAGCAGCGGGAAAACTATTATTCAAAATCGAAGGAGGGCGCAGGTTCTAGCAACTAAAAGCTTTGGTTTCACTGCAATACAATATTTCGCTTTCCGATATCATAAATATACTTAAAAGCAGTTTCTCCATATTTATGGTGACCATCCATGTCTGAACGACATTCTATTCGAAAATATACTTGCATGCGTATTTAATATTGATTTCAGTGCCCTAAGAGTTAAGTGCTTTAAAAATGTTTGTGAATTTGTTTATTAATAAAATGTATATATACAACAATGTCTTTAAATCTTCACTTTTAGATTTCTTCATCGGTGTATAGACAACTGTCGTGAACCACTAATGCTGGTAAATCATTTGGATTCACTGTATATTGATCTTGGTTGACTGCAAAGTCAGGGTCACATTTTCTGCAGTACAATGTAACTTCACTCTTGTCATATCTCTTTGTATAGTCAATGATACTATTTGCATTCATATTATGAAATTCACGAGTTTCAATCTGTCTATTTGAAGCAATATCACATACTGTGTTTTCAAGTGGTGAATCACATTCGGTAACTGCCAACTAAAAATCACTTGGTTTATAGTCATAGTAGGCAGTGTCGTCACAGCGATGACGTAGAAACCAGATTGTCCTGTTACCCCAACAGTAGAATCTTAGACAAGATTCCACTTCTCAGAATAATTTAAATCCCCGACGATACCAATCTCGTAGAAATAAACTAAAATCACATTTAGCATTCTTTCCAGTCATATTGGGTTAAGAATTCTCCCAGTGGTCACATTTATCATTGTGAAACTTGGAGCACAGGTGTCCTCGTGGGTGAGAGTCACACACCTCCTCAAGATATGAATCACATCCTTTAATTTGTACTGCATAGCCTCTATGTAATTTACAAGGATTACATAATTTACACTTTTCACTATTGTCATCAATAATTGTACAATTCTCACATTGAGTCCAACTGCCAAGAGTGTACATGCACAATGAACATATATAGAACATTTTTTGGTTTCCGATGTCAACTCTCTCACAGCTAAAACGAAACTGATCGTCCTCGCTTGATAAATTCAAAGTGGAGGAAGGGGAGAGGAGTAACTCTGTGACGTTACCTCTTTCGAAGGAGGAGCCATCTACATTGGCAATGTTTTCAAAAGTATATCCACAATTTTATTCTGCCTTTTTCCAATTAATATATCAATAAATTGAGTATAAGCATTTGAATCACATTTTAAAAGTTTCATACAATAGTCCAATGGGGGAGAATCAGTTTTCATTTTAATGCCAAATGGTTCCTCAGAGAATGTCCGGCGATGGAGAGAAAAATCAAGAAAATAGTCATCCCAAATCACATATTTTTCTATAGACACCAGATTTGATCTAATTCTCTCTTTCTCAAATTTATTCATTTTTCAGTCCTTTCAATCTCACCGCTAACTCTAGACTAACCAGAAAAGAAAAGGAACATTTTCGAAACAATTTTATTAGATAATTATAGCATAAATAGTACTAGGCATGTGCAATTAGCGATAGAGTTTATTGTCCTCGATATGTTTCACTAAAGCACTTAAATCTCGATGAACTCTATTCACAAGTGCTATATCAACTTTTGCGGCGAAACATAATTGATCTTCTATTTTAAATTTGCTCAAGGATATTACATATCATGCATATACTGCATCCCATTCCAGACAAAGCCGCGATCCTTTCGTAATTTCAACCGCAATGTTTGGTGCTCTTGTATTATTAGCATCAACTCCACTATCAACTTCTAATAGGGTAAACATTCCACTCGCCATCAACACAAATATATATCCAAATGAGTAAAGTCAAAACTGTTCTTCTCACTCCTTTGAATTCTATTCACAGACTAATAAAACTATAGCAAAAATCCTTACCTTATATTCACTCAACTGCTAATATGTAAGCCAGCCCTCTGATTGGCTGAGAAGGGGATGTAACTGACTCGCTGATTGGCTGAGAAGGAAACAAGTGATCTAACTGTTTCCTGGAAACTCATAACATTTGCCTCGAGCAACACACAAGAAGGAAGTGTCATTGACCTGATCCCATTAGACTCAATAATCCAACAAAGTGAGAAAGTTTCTGTTTTTCCATTTTCACTGATAAAAACCATAAATTGCTGTTGACATCCATGAAAAACATCAAATAAATTGACCCACACACATAACCATCCAAGAAAACAGACATAAATGTGACAAAGTTCCTGTTTTTTCATTCTCACTGACAAAAACCATAAAAACAGACATAAATGTGAGAAAGTTCCTGTTTTTCAAATTCTCACTGACAAAAACCATAAATTGCTGTTGACATCCATGAAAAACATCAAATAAATCGACCAACACACATAACCATCCAAGAAAACATCCATAAATGTGACAAAATTCCTGTTTTTCATTCTCACTGACAGCAAACAGACATAAATTATGTAAAAAAGTTGTAGGTGGCAGCAGGGGTGCGTGACACGAGCTTTAGGGTCATCTCTACTTATCTTATTTTTTCATATATAAGGCTTGGTAAAATCGTTTAGGAACTGGTGCTGTCTTGTCTCGTCAAAGGCTTTAAATTCAAGAAATAATGACCGTCCGAAATTCATCTATTATGTTCGCCTCTTATGATTTTTAGTTAGGTATATTTAGCATTGTTATTAGCCCTTTTATATCAATTGGTGAAGTCCTAGAAACGTCAACATATCTCCTTCTTGTTTTGCTGTTCAAAAGATAGGAGTATACCAGAATCTTCCTTATAACTAGTAACTCCGTGGCTTACTGGGAGGCTTTGCGAGATCTTCAGCACCTGTCAACAATACGCCTTTTTGAAAACTTGTGTTTTTGCGTAAAATGCTTTTTGACTCAGAATGAAGTATAAAAAATTGTAATGATATAGTTTTTAGTTAAAAATTCGCTGATTTAATCTTAACCTTTATACATACAAGAAGATTTAGTACTTTTTGTTTTTCTCTAGTTTTGTCCAATTTTTGAAACAACTTCTATTTAATTCCAGCTTTTCCAATCTTTTGTACGTAATTTCTGGACATTGCTTTTTATTTTATTCTAAATATTATATGGTACTCTAAATACATTACTTGAATTCATTTCAGTATTTGAAATTATTTTTAGATGTGTCTGGATAATCTATGCATAGACGTTGGAAATGTGCCAAAAAGTTGCCATGAAAACTGTTTCGATCATGGAAAGTGCAAAGATGGAAATTGTATATGCTATCCTGGCTATCAACCTCCTTACTGCGAAAAACAAAAAGAGGGTACGACAAAAATTTTACGAGCTTCTAAATTTTTGACAACCATAAAACCTCGCACTAGTAAACCTCGGAGCAGAACTAAAAGACCGCTTTTTACCACTCTTATATTTACGAAGAGTATTATTACCAGAATAGGGGCAAATACTTCCACTACAACATCAACAACGATTGTCGCTCGACCAACTACAATATGGACACCTACTCAAAGACAAGCAACAACAGCTAGTAATCCACCAACGGGTGTTATTGATGATGAAATTGATCAATCAGGTATCTTGTTATCTCCTTTAAAAAAAAAAGAGAATAAAAAGAGACAGGAAGACGAGAGAAGGTCTTTTGCAGTTCCTCTTTCAGTAAGAAAGGGGCAAACCTGAAAATTTACTCCTCATTTTGAAAGATTATTTGTGCAAAATAAGAAATTTGTCATTTTACATAAGGAAAACACGCTTATTTAAACTTATGCAAAATACAAAACTTGTCCATTTTCACAAGGTTAATACGCTCATTTAAACTTATGCAAAATATGAAACTAGTCAGTTTTCATAAGGATAACGCGCTCATTAAAACTTATGCAAAATATGAAACTTGTCAGTTTTCAAAAGGAGAACGTGTTCATTTAAACTTATGCAAATGTAAAACTTGTCAGTTTTCATACGGAAAACGTGCTTAATTAAACTTATGTATGAAAATTGTTATTTTTCATAAGAATAACGCGTTCATTAAACTTTTGCAAAATCCGAAACTTGTCAGTTTTCATAAGGAAAACGCACTGATTTAAACTGATGCAAAATACGAAACTTGTCACTTTTCATAAGGAACACTTGCTCGTTTAAACTTATACAAAATACAAAACTTGTCAGTCTTCATAAGGAGAACGTGCTCATTTAAACTTATGCAAAATATGAAACTTGTTAGTTTTCATAAGGGAAACGGGCTCATCTAAACTTATGCCAAAAATATGAAACTCGTCAGTTTTCATAAGGGAAACGCTATCATTTAAACTAATGCAAAATACGGAACTAGTCAGTTTTCCGAAGGAAAACCTGCTCATTTAAACTTATGCAAAACACGAAACTTTTCAGTTCTCATAAGGATAACGCGCTCATTTAAACTTATGCAAAATATGAAACTTGTCAGTTTTCAAAAGGAGAACGTGTTAATTTAAACTTATGCAAATGTAAAACTTGTCAGTTTTCATAAGGAAAACGTGCTTAATTAAACTTGAAAATTGTATGAAAATTGTTATTTTTCATAAGGATAACGCGTTCATTAAACTTTTTCAAAATCCGAAACTTGTCAGTTTTCATAAGGAAAACGCACTGATTTAAACTGATGCAAAATACGAAACTTGTCACTTTTCATAAGGAACACTTGCTCGTTTAAACTTATACAAAATACAAAACTTGTCAGTCTTCATAAGGAGAACGTGCTCATTTAAACTTATGCAAAATATGAAACTAGTCAGTTTTCATAAGGATAACGCGCTCATTAAAACTTATGCAAAATATGAAACTTGTCAGTTTTCAAAAGGAGAACGTGTTCATTTAAACTTATGCAAATGTAAAACTTGTCAGTTTTCATACGGAAAACGTGCTTAATTAAACTTATGTATGAAAATTGTTATTTTTCATAAGAATAACGCGTTCATTAAACTTTTGCAAAATCCGAAACTTGTCAGTTTTCATAAGGAAAACGCACTGATTTAAACTGATGCAAAATACGAAACTTGTCACTTTTCATAAGGAACACTTGCTCGTTTAAACTTATACAAAATACAAAACTTGTCAGTCTTCATAAGGAGAACGTGCTCATTTAAACTTATGCAAAATATGAAACTTGTTAGTTTTCATAAGGGAAACGGGCTCATCTAAACTTATGCCAAAAATATGAAACTCGTCAGTTTTCATAAGGGAAACGCTATCATTTAAACTAATGCAAAATACGGAACTAGTCAGTTTTCCGAAGGAAAACCTGCTCATTTAAACTTATGCAAAACACGAAACTTTTCAGTTCTCATAAGGATAACGCGCTCATTTAAACTTATGCAAAATATGAAACTTGTCAGTTTTCAAAAGGAGAACGTGTTAATTTAAACTTATGCAAATGTAAAACTTGTCAGTTTTCATAAGGAAAACGTGCTTAATTAAACTTGAAAATTGTATGAAAATTGTTATTTTTCATAAGGATAACGCGTTCATTAAACTTTTTCAAAATCCGAAACTTGTTAGTTTTCATAAGGAAAACGCGCTGATTTAAACTGATGCAAAATACGAAACTTGTCACTTTTCATAAGGAACACTTGCTCGTTTAAACTTATGCAAAATTCAAAACTTGTCAGTCTTCATAAGGAGAACGTGCTCATTTAAACTAATGCAAAATATGTAACTTGTTAGTTTTCATAAGGGAAACGGGCTCATCTAAACTTATGCAAAATATGAAACTCGTCAGTTTTCATAAGGGAAACGCTATCATTTAAAGTAATGCAAAATACGGAACTAGTCAGTTTTCCTAAGGAAAACCTGCTCATTTAAACTTATGCAGAACACGAAACTTTTCAGTTCTCATAAGGATAGCGCGCCCATAAAGCTTATGCAAGATACAAAACTTGTCAGTTTTCATATAGAGAACGCGCTCATTTAAACCTATGCAAAATATGAAATTTGTCAGTTTTCACAAGGAAAACGCGCTCATTTGAACTTATGCAAAATATGGAACTTGTCAGTTTTTATTAGGATAATGCGTTCATTTAAACTTATTCAAAATATGAAATTTGTCAGTTTTCATAAGGATAATGCGTTCATTTAAATTTATGCTAAAAATGAAACTTGTCAGGTTTTATAAAGTTACCGCGCTTATCTAAACTTATGCAAAATACGAAACTAGTCAGTTTTCCTAAGGAAAACGCGCTCATTTAAACTTATACAAAATACGAAACTTGTCAGTTTTCGTAAATAAACGCGCTCATTTAAACTTATGCAAAATACGAAACTTGTCAGTTTTCATAAGAAAAACGCGCTTATTTAAATTTTTTTAAATCTTTTTTGCAGGTTTTTCTCCTTTCCTGCCACAATTCCACTGGTACCCATGTCTTTTGCCATGTAAATAAAGAAAACAGAGTGGCATAGAGTTTAATAATACAGCTGCTGCCACAATCTCCAAGTTAAAAGCCACCAAGCGAGTATAAATAACTATAGCCTTTTTAACCAAATCAGCAGAAGATACTGATAGCCTGATTTTAATATAGTTACTAAATGAACATTTTTACTTTAGAATTTGATATATATATATATATATATATATATATATATATATATATATATATATATATATATATATATATATATATATATATATATATATATATATATATATATATATATATATATATATATATATATATATATATATATATATATATATATATATATATATATATATATATATATATATATATATATATATATATATATATATATATATATATATATCTGAGCGGTAGTTTAACCTATAGAAGAAAATCCCTCCATTCTCTGATATATCAAAAAACTTGGTATTTTCCCTGCTAAAGAATACAAAAACCTAGGGGTCTCCTCTTAAAATAAATTAATAGCAATCTTCCAGTGTATATTCTCTAAACATTTTTGGGTAAAAGATATGCAGATACAATATAACTATAAAAATATTCATTCTACATTCTTTGAAAGTACACGAAAACCTGAAAAAACACGTAGCTAAGTGCTCGCAAAACTTAAGAGGAAGGGGCGGGGTGTAAGGCACTGTTTTCTAATAATTTAATATGTATAGACAAACCAGGCCGATAAGCTGATTACATAAAAAGCATTTTAGGTGTGCATTAAATGACAAATATTTAAGATGTACCTTATTTAATAGCAATGTTATATCTTGTTAGATCCATAGAATTTACTAAAATATTGTGATTAGCTCGTTTACTTGTTGCTATGGATTTCACAGATGAGCTTTAGGAAGTAAGACCGTTGTGCAGAGGTCTAAGGTGGTAGAACAAGAACTCGCAGCTTCCTTCATTGGTTGCATAACGATACATAGATGGCAACTTATACGCATGGCTGACCGATTTATTGATATTTGAATCTTAATTTTTTGCTGAAAAAGATGTTATTACTCGAGTGAAGCTCTACATAATACATTATATATAAAACTTCAATTGTGGCTCATTTTTATCTATTGTGGCTACAACAATCTTGCTCCAAGGCAAATTGCATCTATTTCAAAATTGGGCTCGATTTGACAAACAAAATCGGTATTTTTTTTTTTTTAATATTATGTATTGCACTAGTTCATAGTTAATTCTTCATTGCTTCATTAATTCTTGTATTTTAGATTTTCCAAGTTCGTGGATTGTCTTAATCATCTTGGTTTTACTAATTGCTGGTGCCACTTTTATCTTTTACCTATTCTACAAACGCAACCCACAAAAGAAATCCACTCATAAAAGGTGGCTTCAGGAACAATGTGGGAAATTAAAGCTGCGCCAAGAGATGTTACCTGATATTCTCCCCCAAACTGCAGGACGGGAACAGAATTTCAACAATTATACAACAGAGCCATCTAAAAGAAGATCGTTTTTCGTTATACTTTCTGATGGAACGGTTTTACATACCCCTAGCCAAGAAAAAACAAAGGATGTTTCTTGTAACTCCAACAGTAAAACAGAAGTTGTGTGGCCTCATCTGAAAGAAACCAAAGAGCAACAAAACTGTTACTGAAAAATAACCATCATTGTCAACATGATGGCTGTTATAAATAGTCTTGACCGAAAAGAAAACGTGTATCTCATACTTACTTCATAAAAGATTTAGAGAGTGATGGTTCCCTGAGTGAATTTTAATCTATAAACTATTTTTCGAATTTCTGTTTACGTCACAAAAGGCAGAGAACACTGGCCACAATTTAATAAGAGTTTCTTACTTTATTCAGCTCTACCTCAACGGTTACCAACACAAGTTTTATGTAATATAAGACAAAATGAAGCCACATCGTTCAGCTAAATCAATTCAGTTTGAATATGTTTCTTATTGAAGTGCGGGAAGAAAAAGTTCTTACCACTAAAAGTGTGAAAACAAAGATCATTTTCTTGTAAAATTATGAAAATGTAAACTTTTCGAAAGCCTTTCGTGGATGCGCGGCCTTTCATGACACTTTCGTGAGGGCACTACAATATGAGACAAATACACTTCTCACAAAGTATTGACGAAAAGATGGTAGTGCTAAGATATTCTCCATTAAAGCTCTATAGTCAAGGGAAAAAAGAAATTTCGTTTCATCTGATTATATAACTTGGGTCATTTTTTAAAATCTGTTCCCTAAAATTCATAATTTTGTAGCGTAGTTCGAATACAATTGATTCAGTGTCAAGATTAATCAACCGGCTCTTTGTTTCTGCATTATAAGGTCCTTTTATTATATAAAGACTGTCTCGTATTAAATTAGGAATCAAGCAGAGTGGCATTCCATCCCCTTGTAAATGGATTTTATTGATGGACTCTGTTCTAAGGAGCACAGTAAAGCCAATGAGAGAACACAGAATCAATTGGAGAAATAAAACTCTCCTAGACTAAGATTATGGTGATTATTTAAACATTCTAGGTGAAGACGTTAGCAAAATGAAAGAAATTATTGCTTCCTGGCAGGGTGTAAAGAGGGAGGCTTTGGATAGATTTGGATGGAGGAGGACCGTGCGATGCTGTATTGACCTCAGACGGTTTGGTGCTGCAGTGAGTTGTTAGTAGTAGTAGTAGTACTTCAGGCAGAGGCAGATTTAGGGAGGGGACAGAGGGGGCAACCGCCCTGGGTGTAGAAACTTTACGGGGCGCAAAATTTAAAGTTAATAATATAACAGTTATAATAATTTTGTAATTGATAATTTTGTAATAATTTTTTAATGTAATTAAGCAAATTGATGCGAAATTTTTATTTTTCCTTGAGACAGGTTTAAGGAAATGGAAAGTTGTATTAATAAAGAAAACATTCGTTAAATAATGGCAATTTTGTTAAAAATCTGACCTGAAAATGTCTGAATACAAGGGGGGGGGGTGCATATCAATATTTTGCCACAGGCACAGCAAGAGAGGCCAGAACTACCACCGAGTTCAGGGAGGGAGGGCTGGCCTAGAGTGAGTTTGGGCCAAATTAAATCCATTTTAAATAATTCAAAATGATATTTCAAACTGGGTAGACTTACTTGGTGCGTTCTATGAATTAAAGAAAATAAAACTTTAAAAAAAATGTCTAATAAAACAAAATAAATATAGAAAGAAGAAATTGAAGTATTTAGTGGGATACACCCTTTGATTCTGTGCATAACCAAGTCTATTCACTTCCATACTTGAGGTAAACTCAGGCCATCTACAATTTATAATAATGAACAGCGTTAAGCTACGAGCACGTCCCTCCTCCCGCTCCTTGTAATAACAGCAATGATCACTTTCCTAGTGTTGCTTCCACTATAGCAGGAGCGTTCGTTGAAAAGTCTGAGAAGTATAGTGAATGGTTGGAAAAACTTTTCTTTTTGGTAAACTATATTTATTGTTCTAAATTTTGCAAATTGTAGCACTTCTTGCTCTCATTTTTCTTCCAGACGAGGAGGAGCTTACTCACTCGTCTCCTAAGGATATCCGTGTGCTACTGTTCTTATTTATATTTAAAATTAAGTTGTTTTATTTTTTTTACCGAAATTAACAAAATTGTAAAATCCTTCGTCTATTTTACCACAATTAGGGCCTAACGTACCATTACGCTAATTCGGCCCTTGGTCTGGGGCCCACTGTCACCAGTGGCTAACGCTATCAAACAGATGTGTAAAATTCATTCGAATGAAGGATTTTAATAACTGTTCGGTGCCAAATTGGGGGCTGTACAAATTTAAATGAAATTGAGAGAAAGCAATTTTTAATACTGACATTACAGTTGCAAATGCATAGTACAAATTAGCACATGATGGCATTTTGTTCCAGTCGAAATCTAAGATAAAAATGTACTTTTCGAATAAGCTCTAATGCAATCATCAAAAAGTTCAAAGATAAAAAAAAATTACTTTCCAAAAATGATTTTTATATATCTTTACAGATAAAGAGTAAAAAAACGACAAAGGCAGTTAGCATTTTGTTGGTTTTACTAAAGTATTTTAGCCTTACATTAGTGTGGTCTAGGTCAACAGCCGCAAGACAGCCTCGAAAAACGGATAATAATTTGCTAGATGTTTTCCAGGGGAATTGTCTACGGATTCTTTGGATGCCTGTCTGACTGACCTTATTCTAAAAACAGTAAGTTGTACTGAAAATGTGGTTTTATCTCGCTTTCTAGGGATGTAGTTAGAGAAAGGTTGGGACAGCTAGGACATATTCCGAGGATGAAGGATAACAGATTGCCAAATATCGTCCGTTTTGGCCAACTACCTAGGGCCAAACGAAAAGCAGAACGTCCCCGAATGGGATGCGAGGATGTCATAAGGGAAAATTTAAGAGAAATGAGAACTTCTTGGGAGGGTATAAAGAGGGGGACTTTGAATAGATTGGGGTGGAGGAGCAGCGTGCGTAGCTATATTGATCTCAGGCGAATTGGTGCTGCAGTGAGTTGTTTGCAGTAGCAGCAGCAGTAGTATCATATCTCCTAGAAATGGATGTTTTGAAATGATAAAGTCGAGAACTAAAAAAAGGAGCTGAGAAAGGGTAATTTTTTATAAATTGGACTGGCTTTTTTATAGTGTAATTGCTTGTATCCTGTAGGCTATTGACATAGTCGACCTAATTCTTGCCAAAATATACATTTTACAGTATTTTCGCATAATTTATGATGATGTCAATAAGACTTCAATCCAGAATTAATGAAGTCTTTCTTGGTAGTCCCCCCCCCCAAGATGAATATTTCTAAGCTTTTCGCCTATGAAATTTAAAAGATTTGAAACTGACAAATATATTACAAAGTTTGGTCCTTGTTGGTGTTTATTTTCGTAAATTTTCACCGTAATGAACGATATAGACGGGATAAAATAATTAATGCTAATGGGTAAAACTAATCAATTTAGAGGGATCTTTTCTTTTTAATTTTCAATAAAAAATTAATGTTTAACCGCGCTTATGTTCAGGCTTTTCTAGTTCACTAAGGATCCATTATTTAAACATATTGTTCTATTAATTGGATTTTGATTGTATAAGTTTTTACTTTTCATTTTTATTTTCCCTCTTTGTATTTCCAGGTCTATATTTCTATTAAATAAACTTAATCTTGTTGTAAAAAGTTAGGACCTGTTGGTAACTAGATAATTTAGAATTCAAAACCAGAGTATAATGTGTGTCCCTTCACTGTATCTGACTCCTATTGTATTCGTCTGTGCACAATCTGAAATCCCAACTAATGAATTCCATCCCATCCCAAGGAGTGAATGTTCTTTTTAGCCCTTCATAATAATGGCTTCACGTCACTTTTCCGCTACAGAGCTATTCAACGTACAAGTAAAATGGTCCATGATTGGTCAGGTAAAATAACCCACTAACCCAAGTTGAAATTCTTACATACCTTAGGTAAATCAAAATCATACGCCTAATTAGTCAACATGAAATCACCATAGGACTCAAGATATAGCACCGAGAGCTTTTTCTTACAATGCTCTTAGAATCATTAGATTTATTAAAGAGATTAAAATGGGCAAGCAGGGATAAACGCTGAAAGATACATTTTTCCTGTTAGTTGCAAACACTTTTCTTCTTCAAGCAGCAAGGGCACATCCATTGGACCTACATAAGAAAAAAAAATAATTTATAATGATGAAAACCAGGCATTAACAAACTGTCAGAAACTTACGACCGATACGATTTTCATACAACCGCCGTAAAAAGAAGAAAAATAAAACAGTTGTATAAACATAAATCAAGGTTTAAATTGACGCTTTGAATATTAATTTTTTCACATTTCCAAATAGTATAATCTGTAGTTAGGGATATGCAAATTATTTTACTGTAGACTTTTCAAAATAGCCTTTTTTTATTTTCAGTATTTCTGTTGTACATTATCCTAGAATATTCCCTAAGAATCGTTTTTATTGTGTTGTACTTTAGAAATCAGAAATGGCAATGAACACACTAAAAAAGTAATCAATTAAATATTGCACGTAAAATACGCCAACTCAACTAGTGAAATTAGTATTAAACTTGTTTTCTTCAGTTTCAGCTGGTTAGTAAAATGACACCCAAATAAAATTTCAATTAAAAATGAAAGTATTTATTAGTAAGTGACGGGCAAAATTTTTTGATCGAAGACTTTTTGCGCTTAGGACAGCAGTATAGATATGGGACTTTTATGATCCAATGCTTGAGTATTTCATCCTAATTGTATCAGTTGATGGCCTACCGACAACTTTTTAAAATTCATACTTCTTTTCTTCGGTAGTTTTACTTTTTGTATATATTCTGTATTTTAAAAAATAAACAATTTGTTATTCAAAATCTCTCATTATTTAACAACGAAAATTTTTTAACCGAATTGGCAAATTATGGAGAATAAGAGAAATACTGTATTATAAAATAAAGAACATTATCTATTTCTGGTTATGTAGATTTAGAGTTTTTTCAAGTGAGGTTTCATAAAAATGATGGTGTTTTGTTGTTCTTAATAAGTATGGAATTACCTTAAGTCTTAGATTTAGCAATCCTATCTGAAGTCTTATCAATTTGATACCAAACTTTTTAATATTTGTCACCGAAGATCTTATGTCAAATTCTCTTCATACTAGCGTTGTGTTTTAATTAAAAATTCTGCATGTATCTTACGCATCAACAATTAACAGAGGAGATTCTTGAAAAGAACTATGTATCATTCGAGAGTGAGTAAAAGCCGCGAAACAGAATCCTTCGAATCATGTAAGTACTTACTCCATATAACCACTAACATTCTTCTTCAATTTGAAAATGTCAGTTATATCTCGAAAAATATTGCCAATATTATATTGGACCGTTATATTGTGTTAATTTAAAAAGTAAAACAGCTCTTGAAATAAAAACTACATCGAGCTACTACTACTACTAACAACACCGCAGCACCAAGCCGCCTGAGGCCAACACAGATACGCACGCTCCTCCTCCACTCCAATCTATTCAAAGCCTTCCTTTTTACACCCGCCCACGAAGTTCCTATTTCCTTTAAATCTTTCTTTATGACGTCCTCCCACTCCAGACGGGCACGACCTGCTTTCCGCTTAGCCCTAGACGGTTGGCCAAAAAGAGCAATCTTCGGCAATCTATTATCCATCATCCGCAGAACGCACCCTAGCCATCTCAACCTTTCTCTTATTATAGCCCTAGAGAGCGGGATTGAACCACACTTTTCGTATAGCCTATTGTTTGAAATACGGTCAGTCAGCCGGGTACCCAGAACAATCCTTAAGCAATTTCTCTGAAAAACACCTAGCAAATCTTCATCTGCTTTTCGGAGCGTTTATGCTTCAGAGCCATATTTGACCACTGTCATTACTGTAGCTTGTAATATTCTAATCTTGGTTTGCAGACTTATCTTCCTATTCTTCCAGACTTTTTTTTAACTGTGAAAAAACACCCTGAGCCTTGGCTATTCTATTTTTAACATCTACACTGCACCCACCATCTTTACTAATAATACTACCAAGGTAAGTGAAGCTGCCCACCTGATGTATCTTTTCATTACCCAACGTCACCTTTTCAGCTTCACTTATTCCTAGCCTTAGTGACTTAGTCTTCCTAACATTAATTTTCAAACCAATTCTAGCACACTGAAAACGCAAAATCTCTAAAATTTCATTCATTTTGCTCACACTTTCTTCTAGGATGCTTAAATCATCAGTATAATCCAAGTCCAGGAGACATTTTCCTACCCATTTGATTCCGTGGTCTCTCATTGCCTTTCCTGTGCTCCTTAAAACAAAGTCGATCAAAATAATCCCTATAAAGGGGGATAGAAAACAACCCTGCTTAACTCCTGATTTAATTAAAAACCAGCTGCTAAGCCCATTTCCTACCTTAACCGCAGCAGTGTTATTTTCGTACATAACACTAATCACTTTAATGTATTTGTTTGGTATACCATACAAGGATAAAACCTTTACTAAATCTCTTCTATCAACATAATTGAACGCTTGCTCATAATGTATAAAACTGAGGACCAAAGGTGTTTGAAAACTCAGGCACTTCTCAATTATTAGCCTAAGAGTGAAAATTTGGTCGACACATCCTCTACCTTTTCCAAAACCGCACTGATCTCCTCTTAAAACCTTGTCTACGGCATCTCTCAGTCTAAAAATTATCATATTACTAAGTAATATACTACCTACAGAGACCAGACTAATGCCTCGATAATTACCACTCTCACTCTGGAACAGATTATTATGATATTGCTGGAATTTTGTTCAATTCAATGGATTAGAATTTTTTTTAGAGATGGTAAAATAAGTACTTCTTATCATCATTAATATGACTGCCTCTCAAATATTAAGGACAACATCTTTTGCTTAGTTAAACTGACGGACTATCCTTGAATTCAATTATCATTTGATGGTGGATCACCTGTAGACATTAATGAAAAATTATTTCACACCTCAAAATAATATTTCACACCCTAAAAATAAGTTTTACGAATGTGCACGCTAGAAAAATATTACATGTTATCATTATTAAAAGTTTAATATAGAAGTCCCTATGTAAATATTGAAAATACGCGTTAAATTTCACTGTCACGGCAAAAGATTTGGTGATCTCATAGGGGAATGTAAACCATATTTTGAACTCCGGGCTTTAAATTCTTGTGGCCTGTAAAACAATGTGGAATCGGAAGGCTGGGGATGTGGCCAGTGACCCTTCAAAAAATTAAGTCCAAATTAAACGTTCAATTCATTTGATTTAGATCTCAAATGGAATTGGTAGTTTTAGAGAGAGTCATATTTGTATGGTTTCAATTTTAAAGTTAAAAAATTTATTTGTTTTTTTCGCGTTTTAGTCTTCATATCTTTGTTTTTTGTTTTTTTTTTACTTCGTTTTTCCCTTTTTTTGTGTGTTCCTGTCTTTTGTTACTGATCACAGACCCTGTGCATTGGTCCGAAAAACTAATAGCTGTTATTCCTTTCGCCATTATTGGCATTTCCCAGCTGTATTTTTAAATCTTGGACTTTCCCTCCTTGTTATTGTCGGACGCTACCTTTCATCTTGTTTTACACTATGGACGACAGTGGAAAAATAGATGACTCTGTTAACTTTTATAAAACTTTTGTAGTTCACTTTTCAAGCTCTGGAAAACCAGAGGCTTTCGACCAAGATTTTGACAATATGTTATGCATATGTTACGGTGAATTTCCACAAAATGGTTAATGTCGACAGTCACCGGTGAATGTCCGAAATAACCTTCTTTATCCTTGGATTTAGTCACCGTTGCCAGTCAATTTTTTCAATTTAATGCAAGGTTTGATGATGGCACATTAGGTTAGATTAGATTAGGTTTCGTTAGGCGAGGTTAGGTTGGTTTAGGTTAACTTAAGTTAGGTTTTTAACCCATTTCTGATATTTAGAACCAAATTTCACTTAACCTAATCTAACTAAACCTAACCTAATCTAAACTAAAATAATCTAATCTAACCTAACCTTAATTATACCATTACAGGTTGATGAGACTGAAAAAGCTGACTCGCAAAGCTAATTGAATCGAAGCAGAGAAATATGAATTTCGAACTTTCACCGGTGAATGTCGACATTAAATAGATTTCGAACATTCACCATAACATAAATCCACATAGTCAAATTTTAAATGAGCATCAAAGAATATATTATAGGGAGTAGACGTTTCATGCCCGGGAGTCTATTTTTACACCACCATTTTAGTATAGATCCTCCTTTGATTGTTCAATTCGAACATCCATAATTTTACATTGATTTAATTTGATAATCCATCACCACTTTGTTTTATCTGCTCCTGTTTGTGACTACTGCTGCATGCATGGTTGAAAGGACTAGCTTACATATTGGATGACAGTTTCTAATTTCACCGTTTTCTCCATACAAGGTGTTTTAATCCGTTCTTGGCGTGTTCAATATATGTTATAAAAAAAGTAACAACAACAAAAGAATAGATAATAACAATAACTGAAATGATGTGCCAGGAAACATCTGTCTCGGGAGGGGGGAGGATAAATTCACATGAATTTATCCTGGACTTAAATCTTTAAAACAAAATTATGTGGCCTGACCTAAAAAAGTATAAATTTTTTTTCCAATATGGAACATTTCCACACTTTATATGTAATGGAACGATTTGTATGTAATTTTGTACTTTATGTGCAGTACTCTAGGAGAGAGGGGTAGTAGTGGCAGCTGCACCTTGCAAGCCACCTTGAGCTGCCTTCTGGCCGAACTTATGGAGAAGTTTAAAGGCCAGAAAGAAAAATATGTAAATTGTCATCATTTTAGCTAAAGGATCCTATACCTGAATGACACTTATATTCATACTTCTATATATTTTTTGTTTTACACCTAAAAGAAACACAAATGCACCAAAAAATCTTTTTATCTATTTTTTCATTAGACTAAACCTTTTAGTACTCCTACTAGCATTAGGGGTAGAGTCATCAAAATGCAAAAGTTGTCATTTACAATCTTCAGCTAAAGGGGTGAGTAGGAATCCCAGATAGCATTTTGTTAAAACCTTTTTCCTGGAAATTTTTAATTACCAGCATGGGTGCATGAATCCCAAACTAAACGAAAAAGTTGATTTGATGCTATTCTAGACTTCTCTGGATGGATTTGTTTGCTATTCGTTTATTGATTCGATATCAAACTTGACATTTTCTGGGAAAATTTAGTAAAGGAAAGGTTAAAAACGTCCATCCAGGTTTTGAAAATAACTGAAAATACATGCAAATACAACCTATAAATACACTGTAAAGCAGGGTTGTAGTGATTTATAAATCGACGAGAAGCGAAAAAAAAAGAAATTTGGACAAAGGCTTCAAAAAACAAATTTATGCGGTATGGTCGTTCATGGTTTTAAACAGCCAGAATTGATATATCTCTGAAATCAGTTCTATGTATGTAGTAACTGCTATAGCAGACACTAATGCCAACAGCGTCGTTGGACCATATTACACAAAATGAAAAGCCGTTTTCACTATTTTTTAAAGTTGTATTTCCAAAGCAAAGATTTGGCATGTGACGACAACAGAAAAACGTAAAAAATCTAAAGCAAAAATAGTTCTATTGAGAGCTAAAACTTTCTCGAAGAGAACTTAGTATATATTTTTCCTTCCATGTAGGTATTATTTTACTTCAAAGGTTTAAGAGGTGGGGAGGGTCAAGGTCTCAAAGCAATAAAAGTAGAATAATTATTTGAAAGTAACATGAAAATATGGGGAGAAATGTAAATATAACAAGATATTTTCCTTAGGTTAAATACTGGGTGCTATTCCTCCTCAAGCTTCGTATTTCACTGATATTTTTCATCATGTAGTGTATTTTATAAATCTTTTATTTTGTCAGTGTTCCTTGATTTGAGCATCTCTTATCAGAATTCAATCAAAATTCGAAAGAAATAACAAGAAACTGAATCAGAACATCTTTGTACACATAGGCATAATGTAAACACAGGCAGATCCATGATAATCCACAATAACTCACTGCACAATAATCCGCCAGGAGGGGGAGATCTTTCAGAGAGGTGAAGATAAGTATTTGTAAACAAAATAACATGTGGATCATATGGAAAACGGAATGCACTATAGAGAAAACCGGAACAACCGTAAAATTTACATTATATTTATTGAGGGGAGGATATGAAGGGGGGTTATGGGAGGGGTATGGACGGAAGGTTCCCACCCTGAGTAATTGTACGACTATGGATTTATTAAAGTGAGAATATGAGTAAACAATGTTTAAATCTTGAATCCGTAACGAAGAGAAACGACTAGACCTTGACATTGCGCTGGCAAGTCGATAGTTTGACAGCATGCCACCGCTACGTCAGGGTGTATTTATATCTGTATGAGGGTGTATAGTATTTCTGGTAATGCTACAAACAATTTTGCTACTTCTTAGCGAAATCAAACATTCATAATCGTAAAAGTGCTAAACCCTGCTGTACAGTTTATGATATAAGGACGATCACAGGGAATAACAAAAATTAGTCAAATGAAAATAAAGACTTAAAAGCAAACACGCAAAAAAGGAGACTGTAATAATTTCAACCTTTTTAAACTATACAAAATCAAGCCGTAACTCATAAAAAAGTCTTATACAAATTCAGATATCACTAAGAATTTGAAATTCATCAGCTATAGTAAAATTTAGCCTATGCGAG
The DNA here is from genome assembly GCF_049724085.1 of Artemia sp. Qi Xiang Cuo. Lineage (NCBI taxonomy): Eukaryota > Metazoa > Arthropoda > Branchiopoda > Anostraca > Artemiidae > Artemia > Artemia sp. Qi Xiang Cuo. The sequence goes on along the minus strand of NC_142801.1, from coordinate 47,764,462 downwards.
GCCCCAACCAAACGTTTATCACAGTTTCTAAAATAAAATTTCCATCCATTTAGGTAACAACTTAACAATGTTCACAAGCACCGTAATATACCCGTTATCTAAATTTTATGATCATCAAAGTCTTCCAGATTGGGCAGCGGGAGTGACTCAAGGTCGGGCTGCTCTGTGATAGTATAAAAATTTCCATTATAAAGAACACCGAGATCTCTAAGAAAACCTCCACGAATGGTAGCACTAATAGTCCACCGAAAACATCCTGCACCCTCGAGCTCCCTTTCTAATTTTCTTACATCTATTATTTTGGCTCTCAAGCGATTTAATATTATACCTATATCAAGCACTGATAAGTGTTTTTGTTGATCTAAAGAAAGCTGATCAATTAGTGTTAAAACCTTGTCAGATGTTGCTACTTCGTTGTCTTCTAATGGATAGCTTTCCCCTTCTGGATCATCTGAGTCTGAACTCTCTTTCCTTATCTCAGGGTTAGTGTCTTTTGAACCTCCCCATGATTGCTCTACCTTTCGTTTTTCATCAAAGCGAACCTTTGATGACCCATGTCTTTGATCACGCTTAATGCTGCTTGTTCCTGTTAATCGAGTCTCTTGGTGAAGGGCACAACAATGAAATTCACAATCTTTTGAGCAAGTAGGCATGGGAGTTTCAGATTTGGATTTGGAACGGGATGCTGAGTTTTGGACGTTGTTTATGGTTGTTTCGAGACGCCCATCTCGACCGATTGTAGTAAAGGCATGCCCTATTGACTCGCCTTCTATTACTGGAAGCCCTTCTGATACTTCCTTGCTCCCGGAAGACTTCGATACATCGCAGAACGTCACTCCTGAAAGTAGTAATGCTGTAGATTTTAGTACGGAAAGAACAATAGTGTCCTTTTTTATACAATAAATGAAAGCTCCTTAGAATATGAGTCGAGAGAAGCGTTAATTTTCAGCGTACAGATCTATTTATCGCTTTTTTTTGGTTGTTTTTTAAGATTGAAAAATATGTCAAAGTGATTCCCAACGATTTCTGTAAGGAAAGATTTCTGAGTTTTAAAAAAAGTTTGGTCATTCTCTAAGAAAAAGTAAGTAATATCATAACTCTTACCCAGTAAATGAGTAGATCTGGAGCTAAAAAATCTAATGAAATAAAGTGTTTTAATCTTTTTGTGCAATTCACAGCTACACACTTGTCGCAAAATCGCTCGTTTCACGAGAAACATAAGCAATAAGCGCAATTATATCAAGCGAATCTATTCTTTAATGGTAAAATAAAAATCAAACAAACAGTTTTTTTCAATTGAAAGTATGGAGCAACATTAAAACTTAAAACGAACAGAAATTATTACGTATTTGAAGGGGTTTTTCCCCTCCTCAACACCTCGCTCTTTACGCTAAAATTTTTTAGCACCTTTAAGAAAGATTCTTAATGCTCTAATTAAATAACCCTTGTATTTCAGGAGTCTTTCTTAAGGAATTGGGACAAAATTCAAAATTTAGCGTAAAGAGCAAGGTGAGGAAGGGAAAATCCCTTCGAATACGTAATACTTTCTGTTCGTGTTTAGTTTTATTAATGGTTCTTACTTTCAACTGAAAAAACTTGTTTTTTATTTAATTTCTTATCGTTTTTAAATAATGCCAGGAAATTTGGCCCCACCTCCACAGAGAAACCTCCTTCTCCACGGAAAAATCCTATAGACAATTCAATCCTGGTGAAAATTTACCCCGAACAGTTACCTTTAACAACTCCACACGTAAAATTGAGACGGAAAAGAGAAAACAAGACATATAAAAAGAAATTTGTATAGGAATTCTGGCAAATTCCCCCAGCGTAAAATTTCCCATGACAAGTTCAGCCCCTGAAAATTTCCCTCCCCATAGAAAATCCCCCGTAGAAAAACTCTCAGCAGAAAACTTGTCCCACGCCACCCGAAAAAGTATGCATACTTCCCAATAACAAATGCCAATGATGAACAAAATGGCTCAATTTTATAATTTTGATCAGACAATTTTGGGAAAAAAAGATCAGGGGAGGGGGCTAGCTGCCCACCCCCCAGTCTTCTTGGTCACTGAAAAAAAGAAGTAGAACTTTTAATTTCTGTTCGAACGTGTCCTTTCTCGACGTTGTAGGAGCGACCTCTGGGTCGACTCGATCACCCCTGAAGAAAAAAAAAGCAGATAAACACACACCCGTGATCTTTCTTCCGGCAAAAAAATATAAAATTTCACATAAAAATCCCCTTTTCGAGAATCAGGCAAATTTTCTCAGGATCATGCCCTTTTATGTGTAACACTAAACACTTTTGTAACACTTTGTGAAACATATATATTTAAAATCTGCATAATAAGGCAATTCTTTTGATATATCTATCAATATCAAAATTCCGCTTTTTAGAGTTTCGGTTACTATTGATCCAAGTCGCTCCTTACATACATTTCGTTACAACGAACTGTTTGACCATGCGCAATTTGAATTTGATCCTCGTCCGCCTCATTTCAAAATTTATGCATACATAGGCCCGTGAATCGGATTAACGAACAACAGAACATTCGAATACTGTAGCTATATGCTTGATTACTGAACAGTAGCCTACCTATAGCATTGGGAAAACGTTGGAACTTTATATTATTTTTGGTTCTTGTTTAAAAACTTCACAAAACAATATCTGTTTTCACACGCTCATTTTTATCAAAAAAGAAAAGATAAAAATGTTAACCAAAATTTTCGACCCAAAAATTAAAACCCTTATAGCGACAACCCTTTCCTCTCGTCCCATAGACTTTCAATTTATTAAAACTTAGTGGGTGGTTTAACATATTGAACGCCTAGTTCTTCAGATCAAGCTGAAGCAACATGGTTGCTGCTATCCATTCAATTGCTGATTTCTAAGGCCCTTTAAAGATAAAGGTGATGAATGGTGATTTTTATTTACTCGTCTAAAATTCATGGATAAAGGTTATAATAATGCAGTTACATCATAGCGACAGATTTTCATTGAAACTCTTTTTAACAGAAATTTTCCATGATTCAGGGAATACATATATCAAAATTTGTGAATTCAGTATGCTTTGCAACAGCTCTAAACCTAGGTCAGTAATATTTTTCAATACGCAAACTAAGCCTTTATCACATATTAGACAATTGCTATTTTTCAACGTGCAATTGACTTTAAAGTTTTGAAAAATTAGCTGGCGGATTTAATGTATAATAGACTCTCCAAGCCAGAGGGATGACTGTGCCGTTTCTTTAATTCCAAATCAGAATTTTACGTGGGCCCACCTTCTATCTGGAATGGCCTCAGAGCCCTTCTTAGCAAATCCTGAGCCCCAAAGATGAAGTTTCAGGGTCATACCAAAAAAAGTACGAACTATTGTAGTTTTACTTAGATGTATCAGGAAAAATAAACAGATGCAAGTTTGAGTATTAGTTTTTTCTTTTATTTCCTTTGTTCATCGAGGGGTGTTCATATCAAACCGCTGTTCATGGGATGCCGGGTTGAAATTCACTCGAATAGAAATTAAAATTTCTATTGCCTTTTCACAAGCAGCACAATAGCGCTGCCTTAGCAGAGCCATGTGGGTACAATGGTGTATTATTTATTTTTATGATTTTTTTTTTGACCAAAGCATTTCGTATAGAAAAATTGTCGCAGAAACTTCAAAAAGCTCATTCAACTGAAAATTGAAAGTTTTAGTGCCCTTTTTAAGAGTCAAAACTTCAAGAGGGGCTCATTTGTTTAGAAATCAGAAGTCAAAAGTGATCGAAGGGCAACTAATCTAAACATAGTAGCATTTAACAATACCTCCGGGGTTGAAACAACCCCCGGGGCCCAGGGGCAAGGGTTGTAAGCTATGCCGCGGGGGTGCATACAGTTTTCTTTATTGAAAATGAAAGTTCTAATGCTCTTTTTTAGATTAAATGTGATTGGAGGGCATCCGGCCCCATCCCACACAAATCATTTCCCAAAACACATCTAATCGATTTTGATACGGCATTTTTGCTCAACAGAGTTAAAAGGTTTAGTGATTATGTCTTAATTGGTGTCCCCCCCCCACACACACACAGTCCTTAGGGCTGTCAGTTAGACAATTCGTCCATTGTTCCCATATTGTATGTGTTATTAATGAAAGTGGCTTGTTTGACTTTTACTTTCCAGTGTTAATTAGAAAACAGCACCTAATTTAAAGGTGTTACGTCGAAAATATGTCGTATATATGGAGAAATGAGACTAAGCCAGTAAACATCAATAAAATCAATTTTTTGTTTTGCCAGTTTCATTAGAAATTTGTTTTACATTTGGGCAAGATTAAAGTTTATCTAAAAAGGAGAAAAATTGATCCCACTGTCCCTCTGGACCCTGTGAATCAGCCTCTAACAATCACTCTATGAATAAACCTACATAGAGCTATCAACCACTTTCTAAAAAAAAAATTCGGTTATTATTTTAGAATAAAGTGGTGTAGGTGAATAAAAGCTTCAGAGAGTATCAGTGGATTCAGGGGTTTAAATTTGATGCCCAGTTTGCCCTAAACGAAAGTCGAAAAAATTTGTCGAATTTTGTGGATTTTCTGCATTTCCTTGGCTGATGTTTCATCAACAGCTGGTTCATCATGCTTTTCAATTGATTTAACTGACTGGCATTATTAATGCCAAATTGCTGATTTGACTAGTAGTGAGATGCCATTTGAGTCAACTGTAAAACATTAATTTCACAAATAGTCTACAGCTATATTGGCTCATTAAAGCCCCCCTCCCTTCCCTCCTAACGAGCTGAATATGGCCCTAGATCATCTTCGAAAGTTTCAAATTCCGTAAGCTCACTGGTTCAAGATAGAGATACTGGGGGGCTACGACTTTAAAATGGCCGTTATGTGTGTGGACAATGTTTGCTTCCCTGTTTACTGTACATCGGATTTAAATTTAATTTGGTTACTTCCTGGATTGGACTGGATTCTTCAAGAATTAACCCTGCTGTACATTTGATTTTAATTTTTTTTTTTCTTTACTTTCGGGATTGGGCATGATCGATTATTTCGATTTTTATTTTCCTCTTTAAGTTTATGCTTGGGCGTCCTTGCTTCTGTAAGTTTACGATGTTTCAGTTTTGTAGTTTCAATTTGTGTCACCTCTATTTGTGCTAACGATAAATTGCCAATTATACAGGTAAAATATACGCATGTGATTTCACGCATGCCATGTTTTTCTGTTATGAATCTAGACCCGTCCTAGCAGTGAATTCTTAGCTCTAATTATTTTTGTTTTTTTATTCTGTGATGGTTGGTCTGTTCAGCATCATATCTTTTATTTACCTTGATCAGTCACTTTCGTTGGTTGGTCCCACTGCAATACTAAAGTTAATCGTCCATGATTATCCATCAGTTTCCACTCAGGCGCTTCCTGATGCACATGAAGCAAGTTCAAAGCCTCGTACACTACCCGAGGAATACTTGCCAGAGCTGAAACAAATTAGTTTAGTTTAATCACAGTCATTTGCAACATACCTGGAAGAATGTCTCAAATTATGTGCTGAAAAAGCACCTTAATTCATCATTACTTGTTCTCGTATACCAGAATTCTACTTCGCACGATATAATAGGAACAAGGAAAAGCGTGTCAGGTATCTTTAGTTGTTATAAATGTCTTAGTTCTTGCGGCTTCACCCTGGGAATTCCCTCGTGGAACCCTCTCCCTACAGAAGATTCCCTCCGAAAATTCCCCCCATGGAATTCTCCCCTTTCCCGATAATTCTTCCTTAGAAAATTCTCCCACATGTAAAATTTAGCAGGTAAAGGGAGATTAGGACAAATAAAACGAATGAATAATGTAAAATATATAAAGTTCTTTAAGTCTGTTGTTACACATCAAACGTAAGAAGCCTGAAAAATTTGCCATATTTTCAAAAAATGGGGAAACGCTCCCTATGAGGCAAGTGATTTGTAAGCAAATCATACTATTAGATTCGGTGTATTAGAGAGCCCAACTGTGCAGGTTTCATGATCTAAACAAAATTGGAATTATAATTTTTTTTTCTCAGAAGTCAGAACAAGGAGGCATGTATGTTTTTTTTTTGTTCTTATGGTGATTGAACGGAACCGATGGTCCTAGAAATGGTCAGATAGTCAGAAGTGGGTTCATTCAAAAGAAAACTCATTCAAACGAAAATTAAAAGTTCTAAGGCATATTTAAAGTGACCAAAAATATTGTCCCACGAGAAAGTGAGTAGTACATGTGTTTGCAGAAGAAGAGGCCACTACCCCTTGGATCCCTGTATAGAGAAGAAGATGTCAGTACCAACATTCCTATGACAGCCAGCAGGTATTATAAGAGAAAGACTGTCCAAAATACTGTATGCAGTTTAAGCGGTGCCCATACATTCATATCTCAACTTCCGGCACTATATGGATTTCTTGGAAATACATTTTTATATAACAATGCCATGATTTCAAGCAGCCATATAGTATTATCTCAACCAAATAGTTTGATATAAGAGAATGCTCGCCCGGTTCAAGTACGTTGTTCAATAAAAAAAAAATAGAGTTTGAAGTAACCTGATGTCTAATAAATGAAATTTTGATATGGATTCTTATATACATTTGGTAGATATTTTTTGGCACACTAATATTATCGAGCCGATTATTGACTATTGATAATTGCTTATGACATATCTGAGTTTCGTTTGACAAGTATGTTGTTCAATAATAAAATTGAGTTTGAAGTGGCATTATGTCTTATAAACGAAGTTTTAATATGGATTCTAATAAACAATTGGTAGAGATCTTTTCGTACTCTAATGATATCGACCCAATTATTGATTATTGATAACTGATTATGACTACAACAGGGCAGGTATCAGTATTGTAATGTAATGGTCCTCTGCATATCGGTTTTCCATTGCCGGGCTTGCGCATGAGTTTGGGCCCCATATTCTCATCCGGGGCCCCGAGTCCCAATTCAGGAACCCCAGTCTCCAATATAGGGCCCCAAGTCCCCCACCAGGGCCCCAAGTCCCCACTCCATGCCCAACCCACCCTCCAGGGCCTCAATATCCCCCTCCCAAGTTTTGCCCCCTTTTTCAACTATTTCTGGAACGTGTAAATAGTTGAAAAAATTTTATATATATATACATATATATATATATATATATATATATATATATATATATATATATATATATATATATATATATATATATATATATATATATATATTCTTGAAAACGTCTCAATATTATTTCGGGAATTCGCTTCAGGGGATTTTTCTGGCCCAAAAAACGATCTAGATAGGTCAGAAGTTTGAGAAAATTCTTTAAGAGCCTTAATTTTGGGAAAAAATATTTATGTAAGTGACGTCATTTTCATATATCAGTATTGCAATGACGTCATTTGTCAATATAATTTTAAATTTTACTTAAATAAATGTTCTCTTATATTAGTTTTCAGTTCTGAATCGCTAAAGCTATTATACAAACTGCAAAAATATTTATGTTACCTCATCAAAATTAGAAGTTCTTAATTAAAGCTGGAGAAATATCTGAAAATTAAAAAAAGAGTTTTATTTTTTGTTGTAGTAAAGTTTGTGCTAATCTGGCTCCTGGAGAGAGTATGGGGTACGGTCTTAAGGTTAATAATACTAGGGTAATGTTTCCTTAGGGTTGGGCTGACTAATTACACGAGCCGTGCCTGCTGGGTATATGTAAGAACCTTAAATAATGTTATAGAGAGGCTGAATATAAATATGATTACTTTTATTGAACTCAACAACATTGATACAAGTAACTGGCAGTATATATGCCAGGTGTGCTATTTTTCTCACAGAAGATAATGAAAAACAAAATTATAATTATAAGCTATAGAAATTAAGACACTTACAATAACCCAAAGCCTTCCTAAGCAAAAGTTTAACACAGGTCAGAGGTCAACCATGTATCAAGATATAAAAAGTTAAAAGTTACAACAAAGTGTAACTTATATAGGCTAGGCCCAACCACGCTTTTCCTATCCACAGACCTACACAAGCAAGGAAGTGGTAATTTCTCAATATCATTGAATGCCCACATTCAAGGTTAATTTTCTAAGATTTGTGGCACTTTTTATGGTTAATTTTAAACTCTTATCTTAGTTGAGTGGTATTTCCAAAACCCAGGATTTTATTTTGCAACATCAATATTTCATTTTATATTAGATCAATTTCTGCTTACTTGATCAGGCTACCACACTGTTATGTTAAATCCACTTACAGCATACAAAGGAAGATACAACAGAATAAACACCAGTAAGCTTACAGTTTTCAAAGCAACAAAATGAACAACAAAATGAAATCGAATTACCGGAATTAAAACTATGACGCATGACACATTAGAAAGGGAACATGGCTCAGTATAAAATACCAAGCGTAATTAGTCTACTTACAAAAAGCGTCTTAAGTAATTTCATAATACCTAGAGGACAAATGAAACCACCTAGACCTTCAAATGTGACAAGATCAATCTGAGCAGCTAAGGTAAAAGGTATTGAAAACATGACTAAAGTAATGATAGTCATAAACTTAATGATAAACAATGATAAATCTAAACGTAACGATAACTCTAAAGTAACGATAAATGAAAATGAAGAACAAATATATACAATCAGAATACTTTCGTTAGCAACAATTACTAGTCAGCTCTAAAGTGAAGAACAAAGAAAAATATGGTTTGGAGATGAGGAGCAGCAAGAATTAAAACCACTGAAAAACAAAAGTGAAGAACTATGAAATATATGGCAAAAGGACATGCCACAGTAAGAACAAGGAAGTATATGGTTAAAAGATAAGCGTCAGTGCGAATTACAAGCAATTGTGAGAAAGCGAGTATCAGAACGTGTCAAAATGGAATGAAGAACAAATAATTGTGCGGTTAGAAGACAAGCGACAGCAAAAATTAGAACGAGTCAAATATGAAAGTGAAGAAGAAAGAAATATTACGTTAGAAGAACAACGTCATGACAATTTTCGATGCTAACAAAACGTGGCGCATTTCGCAGTACTAATATACAAAGATGCCATAAACTATGCAACTGTTCATTTCAAGTCATTGAGACCCTTCAACTTACCATGTGTTACCTGGGGAACCCTCAAGTAGCAAGGAGGTTGCTACTTACAACGAGAATAAATATATACAAGCCTACCACATGCGGAGTGGCAGGCCCGGCTTAGAAATCGGCTAGACAGTTTTTTTTCTTAACTGGCATATTGACATTTCTTGCCACTAAAACGATTTAAAAAAGTCACAACTTTAAGGAAGAATTCGTATTTTCGTATTTCGATTATTTTCTGTGGTGAACTTGTGGTGTTCTGTGTTTTTTTTTCTTCTTAAAACTGGCAAATTGACATTTCTGGCCACAAGAACGATCTAAATAGGTATTGGTATTTCTCCCAAGGTGACTGTATTGAGCCTGTGGTGACGTCTTGGCATAAGGAAATGGCTCAAATTGTTTACGGTCAGAAGACAAATATATATATTTGTATGTATTTTGAACTGAGGACGAGCTCTGAACACATATCTGAAGAATGTGCTATGTTTTTTTCTGTGTATTGACCTTGTCTGATGGTTCTTGATTTTACTTAAATAAAAAAACAGTTTTTTTTCAACTGAAAGCAATATTAAAACTTAAGACGAACAGAAATTATTACGTATATGAAGAAGGGTGCCTTCTCCCCAAAGCCCCACTCTTTACGCTAAAGTTTTTTAGTACTTTTGAAAAAGCTTCTTATTATTCAAATTTAACGACCATTGTGTTGCAGCAGAAATTCTTAAGGAATTGGGACAAAATTTAAACTTTAGCGTAAAGAGCGAGGTGTCGAGGAGGAAGCAACCCCCTTCATATACGTAATAATTTCTGTTTGTTTTAATTTTGAATGTTCCTCCTTACTTTTAGTTGAAAAAACATGGTTTTTTCATATCTAATTTATGGTCGTTTTTAAAATGGCCCCATGAAATCTACCCCCACCTACACGGAGAAATGCCTTCCCCATGGGTATATACTCTAGATATACCCATGATCAATTTCACCAATTAACCCCTTAAAAATTTTAAATAAACTTAAATTAGAATTAGCACCATTGTAAAATTACGTTTATTTTTATTATTGGACCATTAACAATTGCCTTGGCTTGTCTTTTGTCATTATGATAAAGACAACGCCGAACCTTTGTTCTTCTAACAGAGGCTGACGCAGTATCAAGTTCTTGGCTAACGTCCTTATAAACTATAATGTCGGTATTTATGGCTATTTCGTCGTTTGGAGCTTTCATCGTTTCATCGTTTGGAGCTCAATCCGGGTGAAAATTTACCCAAGACAATTACCCTTAACAGCTCCACGCGTAAAATTTAGACGGAAAAGAGAAATCAAGACATGTAAAAAGAATTTTGCACAGGAATTCTGACAGTCCTTCAGTGTATAATTTTTCCTGACCATTACATCCCATGAAAATTTTCTTCCCCACGGAAAATTCCTTCATGGAAAAACTCCCAGAAGAAAATTCGTCCCCCACCCTAAAACGTATGCGTACTTCCCAATACCACCTACTATGCTCAAACAATGAGCAAATTTTATAACTTAAAGACCTTTCGTCTGGGGCTGTGGGGGGGGGGGGGTCATGTTATTTCCAAAGGCATAGTTAAAGGATATTTCAATTATGATGAACAAAATGGCTATCTCACAATTTGATCGGACCCTTTTGGGGAAAAAGGGCGGGGGACGGGGTCTAGTTGCCCTCCAATCTTTTTGGTCGCTTAAAAAGGACACTAGGACTGTCAGTTTACGTTTAAATGAGCCCACTCACAATATTGCAGGACCACTGGGTTGATATGGTCACCCCTGGGAAAAAAACAAATAAATACTCATCAGTGACCTTTCTTCTGGCAAAAAATCAAAATTCCACATTTTTGCAGATAGGAGCTTGAAACCTCTACAGTAGGTTCTCTGATACGCTGAATCTGATGGTGTGATTTTCATTAAGATTCTATAGCCTTTAGAGGGTGATCCCCCTTTCTTCGAAAATCGGTAAGTTATTTTTTAAGCTTGTAGCCGTTAATGGATAAGGCTACAGTTAATGGAACTTATATATTTGAAATCATCATAATAAGCTATTTCCTTTGATATATCTATTGGTAAACAAATTCCGTTTTTTAGAGTTTTGGTTCACTATTGAGCCGGGTCGCTTCTTACTTACAGTTTGTTACCACGAACTGTTCGATAAAATCTTAGATTTTTTCTCCGACTCTTTTTATTCAAAATAAATATTGTATTTATTAGCATTTTAGAGACATGGCAGTACAGGATTGTTTTTAGTCAAAAAGTAATCGAAGGGTAGCTTATTATCATTCCTATTACTAAGCATAAATATGTCCTTTATCTTACTATTTTTTCTCTCTGCTATTTCCCAGCAAGCCCAGTGGGAATAAAACAACTTAGATCGATAATATTCCCTACAATATTTAGGGCTATCCTGAAGGCTCTCTCAAGTCTTAGAAAAAAAAAGAATCAGAACAAATACCGAATAAGTCAGCTCATTTCAGGGAAATTTTTAGAATAATTTTTGCCGGGCAACCGGTATTTTATATATATATATATATATATATATATATATATATATATATATATATATATATATATATATATATATATATATATATATATATATGTATATATATATATATATATATATATATATATATATATATATATATATATATATATATATATATATATATATATATATATATATATATATATATATATATATATATATATATATATATATATATATATATATATATATATATATATATATATATATATATATATATATATATATATATATATATATATATATATATATATCTCTCTCTCTATATATATATATATATATATATATATATATATATATATATATATATATATATATATATATATATATATATATATATATATATATATATATATATATATATATATATATATATATATATATATATATATATATATATATATATATATATATATATAAATATATATATAAATATATATATATAAATATATATATATATATATATATATATATATATATATATATATATATATATATATATACTAACGCTTAACTCTTTACACCCTCCCTTGAAGTTTCGATTTCCTTTATATTCTTGCTTATGACTTCTTTCCACCCCAGTTGGGGACAACTTGCCTTCCGTTTGACCACAGACAGCTGGCCGCAGAAGTTCAATCTTTAGCAACCTGTCATCCGTAAGATGTGGCCTAGTCATGTAAGTATTTGTTTCACCTATAGCCCTAAAAAGTAGTATCGAACAAGATTTTTCGTCAAGCTTGCCGCTTGACAGACGGTCAGTCAAACCCGTACCTGGAACTATCCTTAGACCATTCCTCCAAAAAACATTGAACAATTTTTCCTCTACCTTTTAAAGTGCCCATGTTTCAGAACCCTGCTTGACTGTTGTCATTACTGTAGTTTCCAATATTTTAATCTTGGTTCACCGATTTGCCTTCAGATTTTTTGAAACTTTCTTTAGCTGTGAAAAAACACCCTGGGTCCTGGTTATTTGACTTTTTATATCTTCATTACAAGTTCTATCCAGGTAGGTGAAAAACTCACCTGATCAGTCTTTTCGTTGCTCAAACATCACCTCTCCACCTTCATTTATCCCTAGTCTAAGCGACCTATTTCTTTTAACATATATTTTGAAACTTATTCTTGCACCCTTTGCTTTTAAAACTGAAAATTTCTTCATTTTACTAAAATTGGTATCTGGGACGCTTAAAGCATCTACATAGTCTATTTCTAGGATAATTTTATATTCCCACTTGATTCCAAGCTCTTTCATAGCCTTTGCCATGTATCCTTTGAAGCTTCATCTTTCAACCGTTTTAGTACTGTCTCTAACTCCTCTCAAAACATGTCTTCTTTCTCTTCCAAACTATTAAAAAAAACTATATTCTCTATATTATTTGTTCTTTAATTCATTCAGAGAATTTCGAAGGGGATGGTAGTCTTAATCAGAAACATTACGTGCATCCAGGTCACTGTATAAAGATAAAATGATTTCTACTCTTCATTCTCGGTGGGAACAAACAGCTCCTCCCACATACTCTTTCATTAGCGGGTTATTAATGTTAGTATGTGTTTATCCACAGTGGTGTTTATCAGTCAAAGGAAAATGGTTCGAAATTGTATTATTCGAAATTGCGAAAGTAAAAAGAAACTTGGTGAACTGGCGAAGTGGTTTGCAACTGTCCCATTTCACATGTGTGACTTAATTTATAAACAAATTATCACTTAATCTATAATTTATCAGATCAATTGTTCTGATATTGATAACTTATCAATTGTTCAAGGTCGAAGTTAATCAGATAGTTGACTTCCCCCTTGAACAATTTATGAGGTTTTTTTGCGCACACGGGAAATCGAGAGACATATCTATAAAGGAAAATAAACCAGCAAATAATTATTTTAGTTTTAGTAGTTTAAATATTTGATTATCTCTTTTCTTTCTTTTCTTAAACCAAAGTTATATTTACTCTTTGCATTATTACAGCCCACTGTATATACATTTATATAAATTTATATGCAGTGTTACCGCCATACCAATTATTCTCCTTTCCTTTTTTATTCTTTAATAATAATTTCTGGTCGTTTTGAGTTTGATTTGTTGTAGGCTTCTATTTCTACTGATCTTAAATTAATATGACCTTTACTTTTCTTAAAAAAAGACTTTCTTTACGTAAAGTTTTCGTAGTATATATATATATATATATATATATATATATATATATATATATATATATATATATATATTACTATTTTTATTTTACATTAAAAAATGGTAAAATTTTAGATCCTTTTTCAAAGATCACTTGTGCGAAAATCCATCTTGCTGATATGTCGGGTCAGAGAGCAAGATCTCTTTTCATATCATGATTAACTTTGCAATGGGTGTAAGGACATTAAGCATAAGGTCGTAGAACTAGACCCTGGCGCCACGCCGGCGCATCAACCGAACGCCGCCAACGAGAGGCCCGATTAACTGTCACCAAAGGGTTGCGACACCGTGGCGTGCTGCCGCCGACATACATTTACTCCTTTTAGATGCAGTTTATAATTTAACTGATATTAGGTGTTGATGAGTTTCTAATTTAGAATGAATCCCCAAAATAAAAAATGAATAATATCCAAAAGAGCAGCCACAAGCAATCCAAAAAAGCCGCAGTTTAGCATTAGCCTACATGACATATATTCTACAAGGAAGCCAAAAAAATATAAAAATGTATATTTTGTCTCTTAATTGTTATTAAGACCAGTTTTTAATACAAAGAAGGCTTTTACGGAATCCAAAAGCGCAAAAAACAAACAAAAAACAATCAAAGTCACCCATTTCAACTGTTTTAAAGGTGACAAAAAAAAATATAGGCAAAGAGCATTATGAAAAATTTTTAGGCTTCTAAGTTCAAAGTAAGTTCAAACTTCTATTCAAAGTTTTTCCCAGATAATTGACGAATTTTGTGTGATGGTATTTGAAGTTTTGTATGCAGTAATACTCGATGAAAAAAAACTAATAATTTTGATAATTATTTATCTTAAGAATACATAGCTAATAGACACTTCAACTATTATGCAAGGGCTCTGAAACGCCAAAGCCATTTCGTTTCTACCAGATTTCTACTTTTCTTGATGAATAACGAGGAAAACCAGCATCCAGACAGCAGACCTGTGAAGTTTTTAACTCCTGAATAGGCCCAAATCTGTTGTTAGTTCAAGCTGGGATTTGAGAAAGACTGATGAAAACATTAATGTTTGTGGTCAACATTGATCGTACCGCCGGCCTTCCCTTATCGGCGCGGCACCGGGGTCTATTTTGAACATTATATTTGCAATATCTTAAGATCGGCTTGGGAAATGAAGTTGAAACTTTTAGGTACTGTTGGAAAAAAAAAGGAGGACATTGGGAAGAAGAGACTAAAAAGAAAGGTTGTGTTTCTTATCCATCAAAGCTTTTTCGCGCTATAAGCTTCTATGGAACTCATAATTCATGCACATCTTGGGAACAGTTCGGACTATCAAACCAAAACATTCAGATAGTGCTGATGGGAAAGGTATGGGGAGGGGCAACAGGATGTTGAACTATAACTTGCGAAGAGATGGCAAAACTAAATCAAACGGCACCATGCACATTTACTCACAACATCTTTGGAACATTCTTGGGGGTTGGAGTGGAAACTTTGAGGTTGCATAAGAGAAAAAAGGTCAGAAGAGCAAGGGGACTTGAAATTTAAGGCTGGGGGAGGGGCAGCCAAAAATGTAATGTCTCGAATTTAGCTAAACATTTTTGGACTTCAAGGCCAAATGGGAATTAGATTTTTGCACGCTTAAGTATTGAGGTAAATAGCTTAAACAAAAAAAAGGCTTTAAAAATATTCCTATTACTGACCACCGATAAAATTGTCAATTAAAAACAAAGGGAAATTAATTTTTTAAAATACTTTTCAATAAAAAAGATTTTAAGAAATGCAAAGGCCACATAAACTGTAACATGAGAGGAAATCAAATCCTATACCAATTCAAACTTAAAACAAACATATATTACTACCAGCTAGTAAATTAGACTCAAAACAAACGGAAATTAAAGTAAATACTCGCATTAAAAATAAAGATAATAAATACTGCTGAATAAATAAATAAATTAATAAATAAGTTAATCCTGAAATGACCAGAAATCAAAATGAGTAATCGGGTTAAACTTAAAATAAACAGCAATTACCACAAACAGGTGTAAGGCTACTACCCCCCTGAAGCTTTTTAAGGCCTTAGTGTCGTTTGCACTATAGTGAGTGCTAAATATCTCTTAAACATTTAGTCTTTTATAGTTACAACTTTGAAAATAAAAAATACTAAGATTTCCTGGAACCAATATTATTATATATAAAAAAATGGCCTAATTTTTTAGTTCTTTCTAGTCACTTTGATTAGCTTGGTGATTTTTGTATGGATATTTGGATAAATAAATACTACAAAGTTCAGAATACATATTATTCAATAGAGCGCAAATGACAGTCGAACCGTTTAGAGGGCTTGGTAGGAAGAGGTAGTAGCAACACTCTTATTTGTAAACCTAGGCACTGGCCTAAGGGGGCAGTTCTGGTGTAAGGTCTAAGTTGGTAATTTCTGTTCATTTGGGGCTTATCTGGATTATTTATTTCATTTTGTAGTATTTTTTTTTCGTCTTTGAAAGTGGGATCCTTACCCAAGCCAAGCGTGCTGAATTGATTGTTGTTTTTTATTAGGTTCTCAATTTTCTTATACTTTTTTTTTACTAGAAACAGAGTTTCTGGTGCTGAAATTTGGCAACAAAACCTTAAACCGTAAAAATTTATAAGACCCTTGAAATCCCAAGAAGATTCGATCTATTCGAATGATTACTCGTTATAAACAGCCAAGAAACCCAAAACTTCTTTCAACCTTTCTTTCTGTTAAAACGAGTAAAAGCGTTTTTCAGCATGTTACTCTTTTAGAATTCATGTCTTACATCTTTTCTGTAAAGCTACTGTTTTGTAATTTCTTTTGACAAAAACAATCTCTTTAGCATAATTTGCAGTCTGCACATATTGGTTAAGAAATTCTTCATGTTCTGCTTCTTACAGAATTTGTGGAATAATTATTTCAAGAAAATAACTTACCACTCCTTGAATGTTCTCTACCCAGTGTTGTCCACCTTTCTTCTGGCCTAAGGAACATAAAAATTGTGTGATCTGGCATTGTTCGGAAAAAAGTGTCTTCATCAACTTGTGTCCCATCACTCTCTAGAACGACTCTTAAACTGCTTTCCCCAGTGACAGATAAACCTAGCTTCGCTTTTCCTGTAATTAAGTTCCAGCATCATTTCCCCCACGCTAATAAGAATATCTCTCTATTAAGCGCAAGGAAACGACAAATTGATATAAAACATGTTTCCAATACTTTTAATCATCGACTAATATAATACTAAAAGATTGCGATCCTTTCCACAACTGAATAAAAAAAAGAACAAGTGTTTTCAACTGAAAGTAAGGGGTGACATTAAAACTTCAAACGAACAGAAATTATTACATTTATGAGGTGGTTGTTCCTCCTCAGAAACTCGCTCTTTACGCTAAAGTTTTTTTTATTACCTCTAAAAAAAGCTTCTTATTGTTCTAACTAAACAAACAGTATTTCGGGATTCGTTCTTAAGGAATTGGGACAGAATTCAAGCTTTAGCATAAAGAGCACGGTTTTGAGGAGGAACAACCCCCCTCCTATACGGGATAATTTCTGTTCGTTTTAAGTTTTAATGTTGCTCCTTACTTTCAGTTGAAAAAAACTTGCTTTTTTTATTTAATTTGTGATCGTTTTTTAAGTAATACCAGGAATTCTCGCTAAACCTCCATAGATAAAGCCCTCTCCCCAAAGATTTATTCTCTAGGAAATTCAATGCTGGTGAAATTTTACTCCGGAAAATTACCCTTAATATCTCCACGCATGAAATTGGGTCGGCAATGAGAATACATTACATAAGAATATCGTAGGGGAATTATGGCAAATTAGCCTACTGTAAAATTTCTCCTGGAAAATTTACCCCCTGGAAACTACCTTACGCATGTAAAATTATCCCCGTGAAAAATCAACCATCATAAAATCCCCCCTCCGGAATATGTAGGCATACTTCCCAATAAAAATACTATACGTAAACAATTAGCAAATTTTGTAACTTAATGACCTTTCCCCACGAGATGTGGGGAGGGGGATAGGATTAGCATATATTCATCCTTCACAGGTCGATTGATTCGATTGACCTAGCTACACTTCTGGGCTATGGTCGCTATAATACGCAACTACCAAGTGAGGAGTAAAACTAATATCAAATATTGTTTAGTATTAGAGTATAAATAAATTTGAAACTAATAAAGTCGTAGGCGTCGAGAAAAGAATTTTAATATAGAAATCCCGAACAATCCTTGGAAATCCAGTACAATCCTTTGAAATCAAGTAGTAAGGTGGTTAAGGATTTGGCAACGCCTATAGTGGGTATAATATTGGAGCTGCTACAAATTCTTCTTACAAAAGGTCTTATACATTTTAGGCAGTGATACGGCAGCCTCTAGTCATCCATGCCCCAGCCTCTAAGGGCCCCAATACCCCCTCCTCCAAATTTTTTTCCACTTTCCCATTTTTATCTCTTTTTGAAGTTTAATTTGATTTTTCTAACTTTTTTTACTTTTTTTTTAATTTGTTTTAACATAGAAATTTTCTCTAGTTTTTTACATGTCTTAAAATGACATGAAATATACTTAAAAAAATCACATTTAATATTTTACAAATACAAAATTAGAATGATATAGATATGTTAGTTGTGACTTTTACTATCAGAAAAATAATGTTTGCAGTAACACTTTTCTTTTTTTTACTTGGAATTTTTTTGGACAGAAAATTTTTTCAACTTTTTCTTCTTTATATTTCATTTTATTTTTACTATAAGACAAATAATATTCATAATATCACTTTTTCTTTTACTAATACTACTACTACTAACAACTCACCGCAGCACCAAGCCACCTGAGGCCAACACAGCTACGAAGGCTCCTCCTCCATCCAAATCTATTCAAAGCCACTCTTTTTACACCCTCTGACGAAGTTCCCATTTCCTTTAAATCTTTCTTTATGACGTCCTCCCACCCAAGACGGGGAAGACCTGCTTTCCGTTTAGCCCTAGACGGTTTGCCGAGAAGAAAAATCTTCGGCAATCTGTCATCCTTCATCCGCAAAACGTGCCCTAGCCATCTCAGCTCTAGAGAGTGGCATGGAACCACATTTTTCGTACAGCCTATTTTAGGAAATACGGTCAGTCAGTCGGGTACCCTTCCAAACTTTAATTGTGAAAAACTGCCTGAGCCTTGGCTATTCTACTTTTAACATCTTCACTGATACCACCATCTTTAATAATAGTGCTACCAAGGTAAGTGAAGCTGCCCACTTGATCAATCTTTTCATTACCCAGCGTCACTTTTCCACTTCACTTACTCCTAGCCTTAGTGACTTAGTCATCTCAACATTAATTTTCAAACCTATTCTAGCACCTTAAACTCGCAAAATCTCTACAAGTTCAATCATTTTGCTCACACTTTCCTCTAGGATACTTAAATCATCAGCATAATCTAAGTCCAGAAGACTTTTTCCTCCCCATTTGATTCCGCGGTTTCCATTGCCTTTCCTGTACTCCTTAATACAAAGTCCATCAAAATAATCCATACAAAGGGGGATAGAAAACAACCCTGCTTAACTCCTGATTTAATACAAAACCAGCTGCTAACCTCATTTCATACCTTAACCGAAGCAGTGTTATTCTCGTACACAGCACTAATCACTTTAATTTATTTATCTGGTATACCATACAAGGATAAAACCTTTGCTAAAGCTTTTCTATCAACAGAATCGAGCTCTTGCTCATAATCTATAAAACTAACGACCAAAGGTGTTTGACAACTCAGGCACTTCTCAATTAATAACCTAAGAGTGAAATTTTGGTCGACGCATCCTCTACCTTTTCTAGAACCGCACTGTTCTTCTCTTAAAACTTTGTCTACGGCATTCTCTAAAATGTTGTAAAATCCTTTTGATCTTAAAAAATACCTGTATTAATTGACAATGGAAGATTTTAGTTACATGGAAACGGCAAAAACATAGATTCTGAAACAATTTGAATATTTTCTTCATTCTGTGAAATTTTTTAAATCCTTTTTATGCAAAAAATTACTTGTAGTAATTAATAGTGGAACATTTTTGTTACAAGAAAATTACAAAAGCATTGATTCTGAAACATTTGAATAGATTCTGGATTCTGTCAAATGTTGTATAATCCTTTCGATGCTAAAAAATACCTGTATTAATTTATAATGGAAGATTTTAGTTACATGCAAACTGCAATAACATAGATCCTGACACATTTGAATAGTTTCTTGATTCTGCGAAATGTTGTAAAATCCTTTTTATGCTATACAAAATATCGGCATCAATCGATTATAGAAGATTTTAGTTACATGAAACGGCAAAAGAATGGGTTCTGAAACATTTGATGAGTTTCTTAATTCTGTGAAATGTTGTAAAATCCTTTTTATGCTAAACAAAATATCGGCATCAATCGATTATGGAAGATTTTAGTTACATAAAATTGCAAAAGCATAGGTTCTGAAAGATTTGATGAGTTTCTTAATTTTGTGAAATGTTGTAAACTCCTTCTGATGCTAGAAAAATATCTGTATTACTAACTGATAATGGAAGGTTTTAGTTACTTGCAAACTGCAAAAGTATAGATTCTGAAACATTTGAATAGCTTCTTGATTCTGCTAAACAAAACATCGGCATCAATCGATTATGAAAGATTTTAGTTACATAAAATTGCAAAAGCATAGGTTCTGAAACATTTGATGAGTTTCTTAATTCTGTGAAATGTTGTAAACTCCTTCTTATGCTAAAAAAAATATCTGTATTACTAACTGATATGGAAGGTTTTAGTTACTTGCAAACTGCAAAAGTATAGATTCTGAAACATTTGAATAGTTTCTTGATTCTGTGAAATGTTGCAAAATCCTTTTGATGGTAAAAATGAATATCTGTATTAATAATTGATATTGGAAGATTTTAGTAACATGCAAATCGCAAAAAAATATATTCTGAGACATTTGAATAGTTTCTTGATTCATGTAAAATGTTGTAAAATTCTTTGACTCTAAAAAAAATATGTGTATTAATAGTTGATAATGGAAGATTTTAGTTACATGCAAACTGCAAAAGCATAGATTCTTAAATATTTGAATAGTTTCTTGATTCTGTGAAATATTGTAAAATCTTTTCGATGCTAAAAAAATACCTGTATTAATTTATAATTGAAGATTTTATTTACATACATACTGCAATAGCATAGGTCCTTACACATTTGAATAGTTTTTTGATTCAGTGAAATGTTATAAAATCCGTTTGATGCTATAAAAAACACCTGTATTAACTTATAATGGAAGATTTTAGTTACATTCAAACTACAAAAGAATAGATTCTGAAACATTTGAATAGTTTCTTGATTCTGTGCAATGTTGTAAAATCCTTTTGATGCTAAACAAAATATCGGTATCAATCGATAATGGAAGAATTTAGTTACATGAAACTGCAAAAACATAGATTCTGAAACATTTTAATACTTTCTTAATTCTGTGAAATGTAAAATCCTTCTGATGCTAAAACAAATATCTGTATTACTAACTGATAATGGAAGATTTTAATTAATTGCAAACTGCAAAAGTATAGATTCTGATACATTTGAATAGTTTCTTGATTCTGTGAAATGTTAAAAAATCCTTTTGATGGTTAAAAAGAATACTTGTATTAATATTTGATATTGGAACATTTTAGTTACATGCAAACTGCAAAAACATACATTCTGAAACATTTGAATATTTTCTTGATTCATGTAAAATGTTGTAAAATTCTTTTCATTCTAAAAAAAATATTTTTATTAATAATTGATAATAGAAGATTTTAGTTACATGCATACTGCAAAAGCATAGATTCTGAAACATTTGAATAGTTTCTTGATTCTGTGAAATGTTGTAAAAACGTTTCGATGCTAAAAAAAGTATTTTTAATAATTGATAATGGAAGATTTAGTTACATGCAAACTGCAAAAGCATAGATTCTGAAACATTTGAACAGTTTTTTAATTCTGTGAAATGTTGTAAAATCTTTTCGATGCTAAACAAAATACCTGTATTAATTTATAATGGAAGATTTAGTTACACGCAAACTGCAAAAGCATAGATTCTGGAAAATTTGAATAGTTGCTTGATTCTGTGAAATATTGTAAATTCCTTTTGCAAAACAAAATATCGGTATCAATCGATAATGGAAGATTTTAGTTACATGAAACTGCAAAAGCAAAGATTCTGAAACATTTGACTAGTTTCTTGATTCTGTGAAATGTTGTAAAATACTTCTGATGCTAAAAATATATCTGTATTACTAACTGATAATGGAAGGGTTTAATTACTTGCAAAGTGCAAAATTATAGATTCTGAAACATTTACGAAAAATTAAGCAAGAAAAACGCGTTATAATTTTTGTAAAGCAGTGAATACAATAAAATAAACACGTAATTAAACAAACTTACTCGGAATATTTCGGCCCAACGTCCGGGAGCCTTTCTCAACGGAAAAAAGAGAAAATGAAACAAAAAATTTTCTTTTTAAAAAAAATTAAATTAAATCAAAATAAAAAATACTAAACACATAAACAGAAAAAAAAAAAAAAAAAAAAAGAAAAAATATAAATAGACGGGAAGCAAAGCTCACATATTAAATAAACACTTCCATGTACTGGCGTATAAAAGAAATCGAATGCCTATACAGATTCAAACTTGCCTCCTCACAATATATAAATGGAAATGTAAAAAAAAATGAAGATTATATTTATACTTAAACCAAAACAATAAAGGTCAGCTTCATTTTTAAAAGGAAATCTATTAAAAATTTTCTTCATTTTTTGATAGATTTCCATTTATATATTTTGTGGAGGCAAGTTTGAATCATTATAGACATTCGATTTTGTTTATACGCCAGTACATGGAGGTGTTTATTTAATATGTGAGTTTTGTTTCCTATTTATTTATATTTTTTCTTTTTTTTCTTCTTTCTCTTTATGTGTTTAGTATTTTTATTTTGAGTTAAGTTAAGTTTTTTAAAAAGAACATTTTTTGTTTCATTTTCTCTTTTTTCCGTTGAGAAAGGTTTCCGGACGTGGGGCCGAAATATTCGGAGTAAGCTTGTTTAATTAAGTGTTTATTTTATTGTATTCACTGCTTCAATCAAGAAATCAAGAAACTAATCAAATGTTTCAGAATCTATACTTTTGGAGTTTGCATGTAATTGAAATCTTCCATTATCAATTAATAATACATATATATTTTTAGCATCAGAAGATTTTACAACATTTTACATGAATCAAGAAACTATTCAAATGTTTCAGAATATATGTTTTTGCAGTTTTGCATGTAATTTAGTTCTTCCATTATTAATTATTAATACATATACTTTTTTAGCATCAAAAGGATTTTAAGACATTTTACATGAATCAAGAAACTATACAAATGTTTAAGAATATATGTTTTTGCAGTTTGCATGTAACTAAAATCTTCCAATATCAATTATTAATACAGATATTCTTTTTTAGCATCAAAAGGATTTTGCAACATCTCAAACAATCAAGAAACTAATCAAATGTTTCAGAATCTATACTTTTGGAGTTTGCATGTAATTAAAATCTTCCATTATCAATTAATAATACATATACATTTTTAGCATCAAAAGGATTTTACAACATTTTACATGAATCAAGAAACTATTCAAATGTTTCAGAATATATGCTTTTGTAGTTTGCATGTAACTAAAATCTTCCATTATCAATTAATACAGATATTTTTTTTAGCATCAAAAGGATTTTACAACATTTCAAAGAATCAAGAAACTATTCAAATGTTTCAGAATCCATGCTTTTGCAGTAGGAAAAGAGGTTAGCAGCTGGTTTTGTATTAAATCAGGAATTAAGCAGGGCTGTGTTCTATCCCCCTTTATATGGATTATTTTGATGGACTTTGTTTTAAGGAGCACAGGAAAGGAAATGAGAGACCACAGAATCAAATGGGGAGGAAAAAATCTCCTGGACTTAGATTATGCTGATGATTTAAGCATCCTAGATGAAAGTGTTAGCAAAATGAATGAAGTTTTACAGGTTTTGCGAGTTCAGGGTGCTAGTATTGGTTTGAAAATTAATGTTAGGAAGACTAAGTCACTAAGGCTAGGACTAAGTGAAGATGAAAAGGTGACGTTGGGTAATGAAAAGATTGATCAGGTGGGCAGCTTCACTTACCTTGGTAGTATTCTTAGTAAAGATGGTGGGAGCAGTGAAGATGTTAAAAATAGAATAGCCAAGGCTAAGGGTGTTTTCCCACAGTTAAAAAAAGTCTGGGAGAATAGGAAGATAAGTCAGTGGTTAAATATGGCTCTGAAGCATGGACGCTCCGAAAAGCGGATGAAGATTTGCTAGATGTTTTCCAGAGAAATTGCTTAAGGATTGTTCTGGGTACCCGGCTGACTGACCGTATTTCAAACAATAGGCTATACGAAAAATGTGGTTCAATACCGCTCTCTAGGGCTATAATGAAAGAAAGGTTGAGGTGGTTGGGGCACGTTGTGCGGATGAAGGATGACAGATTGCCGAAGATTGTTCTTTTCGGCCAACCATCTAGGGATAAACAGAAAGCAGGTCGTCCCCGTCTGGGGTGGGAGGACGTCATAAAGGAAGATTTAAAGAAAATGGGAGTTTCGTGGGCGGGTGTAAAAAGGGAGGCTTTGAATAGATTGGGGTGGAGGAGGATCGTGCGTAGCTGTGTTGGCCTCAGGCGGCTTGGTGCTGTGGTGAGTTGTTAGTAGTTATAGTAGTAGTAATTCAATTATCAGTTAGTAATACACATGTTTTTTAGCATCAAAACGATTTCACAATATTTCATAGAATCAATAAACTATTCAAATGTTGCAGAATCTATTCTTTTGAAATTTCATATAACTAATATCTTCCATTATCAATTAATTCCGATATTTTGTTTAGCATCAAAAGCATTTTAACACATTTCACAGAATCAAGAAACTGTTATAATGTTTCAGAATCTATGCATTTGCAGTTTGCATGTAACAAAAATCTTTCATAATGAATTAATACAGGTATTTTTTAGCATCAAAAGGATTTTACAACATTCAACAGAATCAAGAAAACACTCAAATATTTCAGAGTCTATGCTTTTGCAGCTTGCATGTAACTAAAATGTTCCAGTATCAATTAACGGGTAATTTTTAGCATTAAAAAGATTTTACAACATTTCATAAAATCAAAAAAACTATTCAAATTTTTCAGAATATATGCTTTTGCAGTATTCATGTAATTAAAATCTTTCATTAACAATTAATACAAGTATTTTTTTTAGCCTCGATAGGATTTTACAACATTTAACCGAAACAAGAAACGATTCAAATATTTCAGAATCTTTTTTTTGCAGTTTGCATGTAGCTAAAATCTTCCATTATCAATAAATACAGGAATTTCTTAGTATCAAAAGAGTCTTACAACATTTCACAGAATAAAGAAATTATTTAAATGTTGCAGAATCTATGCTTTTGCAGTTTGCATGTAACTAAAATCTTCCAAAGATAATTTCTTAAGCCACATTGGCCTGACATAACATAAAAAAATAATAAATAAAATAAAAAAAAAAAAAAAAAAAAAAAAAAAAAAAAAAAAGGGCAACAAAAAAAAAAAATAAAAAAATGGGGTTTTTAAAGAAAAAATGAAAAATACTGGAAAAACACAACAAAGCGAATATTTCGAGATGACAAACGCCTCTCTTCTTCAGCTCAAAACGAAATAATGTATCCAAGGAAAGTGCCAAAGAAGAGAAAAAAACCCAAACAAATGCGGAAAATCAATGTGAAACGAACCAAAAAAAAACAAAGAAAAAAAAAACCAAAAACTTAAAAGATGAATAAAATTCAATAAAAGCCAAAAATTATAAGAAGCTAAGAATTGTAAGAAGTAAAACCCCATTTTTTCTCGTTTTTCTTTCTTTATGTTAAAATCTTCCATTATCAATTATTAATACCATATTTTTTTTTTTGCATCAAAAGGATTTTACAACTTTTCACATAATCAAGAAACTATTCAAATGTTTCAGAAAATATGCTTTTGCAAAATATTTCATTATCAAATATTAATACAGATATTTTTTTTTTAGCATCAAAAGGATTTTAAAACATTTCACAGAATCATAAAACTATTCAAATGTCAGTGGCAACGTTGCATCCTTCCTGTGAACACATGCTTTTGGATTCTTTTGAGATTTTTGGTGATTTTAATGGTTAAGAAGACTGTAAACTGAAGGAAAGTAAGTTGATTAGTGGTATTAAAGTTGGAAGTGACAATATGAGCAGCCAATATCCCCAGCAGGGGGGTCCACTAATTCCTGGAGCTTATCCAAATCCACCCTATAAGATCATACAACCTAATACCAATGCTGGTGGACAATATAGTAGCACTGTGCAGTATATTACAGCTCCAATGCCATCCAGCCAGTTTCAGGCTGCCCATTTTCCTCAGGAGAGACAGTTCCAGCCTCAGCAGCAAGTTTTGCATATCCCAGTTAGTGACTCTAATGGACGACTCAGTGCGCTTAGTATGAGTGGATATAATTTACCTGTTAAAAACAGGTTCCAGGTGCTTGATAATAATAATGAATTTCCACCATTATCAGAGGATTCTGATGAGGATATGTCAAGTGTAAATCCAATGTTGGCAGAAGGATTAATTGATGGCAGAGTGAATGAAAAGATTAGATTCCCAAGTCTGGGTTTGAATCCATCCTTGGGAAGAAAACGTGTGAGGTCCCCAGTAGAGAATTTGCAAAATATAGTAAAAAGGCAAGAATTAGAAGGAGAAGTTTCTGGTCAAAGTGAGATTCCGTTGAATGAATTGCTTCAAGTAAGAGTGGAATTTGAAGTGACAGATAAAAATTAGAAACTAGCAGATGATTTTTCAATATCGAAATGTTTAAAGGAGAATGTTTTTCCCATCAAGTTTGATTTTGAATCAAATAGAGAAAGGAATGTGTTAATAGTTCATGTCAACGACAATGAAGAAGCTGAAAAAGTAATGAAAATACAATCAATTGGAGGTGTATCAGTGAGGGGAAAAAAGAAGGACTGCAATAAAAGAGGAATCATCAAGGGAGTGCCCATGTATCTAAGCAAGGAACAACTTAAAGAATGCATAGAGTCATCTGTTGAGATTATAGAAGTAATTCGTCAAAAGAGATACAACAGGGAGTCAAAGAAACTTGAGGATAGTTATGCGGTCATGGTTGTGTTTAAAGGCAAATTTATTCCACCCACTGTATGGTGCTGTGGTAGGAAAAAAGAAGTTTTTGTGTACAATAGTATAATTATCCAGTGTTTTAAATGCCAGCGTTATGGTCATGTACAGAAAAATTGTAGAGCAAATGAGCCAGTCTGTTTGAGGTGCTGTGGAAAGCACGAATCTGTGAGTTGTCCCCTCAAAAACAGTGATTCTGCAGAAAAAGTTAAATTCTACAAATGTGCCAATTGTAAAGGCTGCCATTCTTCAACATCAAGGGAGTGTCCAATTAGGCAGCAAAATAGAAATATTCTGGAAATGGCAGAAAAATATAACATGGGATATAGGAGAGCAAAAGTTATGTACAGAACATATGCCCAAGCTGTTCACAGTAACCAAATTCACAGTGCCAAGTCAACACAGCGTAGTGGTCTTCCAAACCAAGGAACCGAACAAGACATATATAGAAGAGTATCAGACACAGTTACAAAAATTCTTGTTGGATTATTATTATCTTCAGGTTTGCTAGATATGGCCAGCCTTCCCCTGCTGGAGAAAGTGGAAAAACTTTGTTCATTTATCAATGAATTAAATATGGGACCAATTGATTGTGAAGCAATAAGAAGCAAGTGTATAGACAAATGACTTTAAAGTTACTTTCTTGGAATGCATGTTCAGTGATGAAGGAGAAGAAGGACATGGTATGCTGTTATGCAATTAAAGAGAAATTGGATGTCATATGCATTCAAGATACATAGCTTAAACCTTACATTAAAATAGGATATCATAGATTTAATATAATAAGGAAAGACAGAATAACAAAGGATGGAGGAGGTGTTATGATTGCAATCCGTACAGATTTGCATTATGAACAGTGGGACATTGATTATGGTGATGAGCCTTCAGAAGAAGTGGAGGTAATTGGATGTAAACTATATCTTGACTCCAAAACTGTGATCAACATTGTGAATATTTACAATCCAAGCGGTAACAACAAGGAAGTTGGTTTCTTGGCAGCTGGAATTTTTGATGAGGTACCTAAAGCAGAAGAACTTATTATAGTTGGTGACCTTAATGGACACAGTAAAATGTGGTGCAGATGTGATTTAATTAATGACTCCGGAAAAAGCATAGAACAATTTTTATTTGAAGAAAATGTATACTTGGCCACTCCTAGGGGTTTTCGTACAAGAAAGAATGTGCAATTTAGTACTTATTCAACTATAGACTTGGTGTTTACAAGGACTCAATTATGCAAAAAAGTAGATGTTGAGGTGGTAGAAGATCCTACATTGCATAGCGATCAGTTACTTGTGTTAGTACACGTGGATAAGCCATGTCCACAGCAAACAACTAGCATTCCCAGATTTAAAATTAGAAAGGCAAATTGGAAGGAATTTAATTATCAACTTGAAAATATGGATATTAAACAAATTGTGCAGCTAACACAGTCCTTGGATGACAAAGTGAAAGCTATTCAAGATGGAATCATAATAGCAGCCAAAAACTCTATATCCATGTCTGATGGATGTGAAACCATAAGGAATTATTCTAAGTGGTGGAATGAGGAGTGCAGTCAGTTCAAAAAGGAGTTAAAGTGCCAGCAAAACATTTACAAGCGAATATCTACAGTCGATAATTATGTTGCAGTTAAAAAGGCTTACGCCAATTTTAAAAAATGTGTGATTGAGGCAAAACGTAGAAGTTGGAGGGAATTTTTTGAAAGTCTGGACTTTATGAAGCCAGTGTCGAATGTTTACCAGTTTATAAAGAATATGAAAGTAAAAGGTGATAAGACAGGAAAAAACCCCCCCTTACTTTTGAAAACAAGATATTGATTAGTGATTTAGAAAAAGCCAATGGAGGTGCAAAGCATTTATTAAAGACAGTCGGAAGAGAAGATCCCTTTCATGATGAGGTAGCACGATCAACAGCAAAAGTAAGAAGACTTAGTAAAGTTGGTAACGATGAACCCTATAACCAGCCATTTACCATGAAAGAGTTGGAAAATATTGTGACGAGTCTTCCAGATACTTCCCCAGGCACTGATATGATTCATTCACGATTCATGAAAGCAATGCCTAATAAATGGATGGATGCATTATTGGAAGTAATGAACCTTGCTTGGGACAGTGGAGTGTTCCCTACTATTTGGTAAAAAGGCCAGGCCGTGATGATACCTAAGCCTGGTAAGGATATGTCAAAAATAGAAAACTATCGATTTATCACACTGTTACCAGTACTAGGTAAAGTTTTTGAAAGAACGATAAAAAAGAGGATAAATTGGGAGATAGAAAAGAGGGGTTTTCTAAATGATATTCAGTGTGGTTTTAGGAGAATGAAAAGCACAGTTGAAAACCTGCTCTGTTTTAAACAAGATGCCCTTTATGCATTGCAGAACGGATGGATTATGGTTATTGTCCATTTGGATGTAAATAGTGCTTTTGATTCAATGGTGCATCGTCAGATATTGAGTGGGGTTATGGAAGCCAGAATCAGAGGAAGGACATTCGCTGTTACTGAGAACTATTTGACAGGAAGAGAAGACACTGTTAGAGTTGGCTTTGTAGAGTCTAGTATTATATTAAGTAGAAGACGCGGGGTTCCACAGGGATCAGCACTTGGTCCTGATTATTATAATATTGCAGAATATGATATACCGATTGAGAATGGAGAGTCGAAAGGGATGATATTTGCTGACGATAATTCTTTTTGGGCAGTAGCAAGAACACTAGAAGAGACAATGGAGGTTGTAAAATCCACATTACAACAAATTGAACATTGGGCCAAGGGAATCGATTTGAAAATTTCCCCTCACAAATCTAAGATGATGGTGATTACTAGAAAGAAAATAACGAACTTACCCATTCTTTATCTCAATGGTAATCCTATTGAGTACTTGAAACAGACTAAGGTCCTTGGGTGTGTAATTACTGATAAACTGAGTTGGTACCCACATGTTGAAATGGCTCGTGCTGCATGTATGAAGAGATTGAATATTATGAAGTTGCTCACTTCATACTCATGGGGGATGAAGGCAGATATGTTATTGGAGTTCTATGTGAAGTATATTCGACCTAAAATTGAATATGCTTCAGTGATATATGGGTCTGGACCACATTCAACATTAAAAAGACTGGATGTAATACAAAACTCTGCAGCACGAATTGCTTTTGGAGCAAGAAAAACAACACCAGTGATATTCTTACTATCTGAAAGTGGTCTACCGGAACTTGAGACTAGAAGGAAAATAAGTGTATTGAAGTATCTGCAAAGATTATGGATAGCTGATAAAACTAACCCTTTGAAGTCAAGAGTTATAAAACAAGGAAGAATCATCACTGCGAGCCCCAAAAATAAGAGGTTCCAGGCAAATAAATTTGAACAATGGGACAGTATTACAAAACCTCAGGGAATTGAACTGAAGTCTACTGAAATGTTAAGAGTACCTCAGTGGTGTTACCACCTCCTTGGAAAGAGAAATCTGTAGTATGTGGTTTGGATTTTAAGCAGATTAATAACTTAGATTGGAATACCTGTTTCTGGATATGGAAGTTAGAAAAGTATCAAGGATACTTAGACATTTATACAGATGGATCAAAAAATGAAGGGATGGTTGGTGCTGCATTTGTTGTCCCTAAAATGAATGTTTCAAAACAGTTTAAACTTCACAGTAAAGCATCAGTTTTCCAAGCAGAGGCAGTAGCTCTTGCAGAAGCACTTGAGTTTTCATTATCAGAAGTGTACGAGGAATATTTTGGTATATTGATATGTTCTGACTCTAAGGCTGTGATTTCTGCCATTAAGTCATTCCAGGCAGATCGGTACAAATCAGGAGAAATAGCTGAATGTTATTCAAAGTTGTTAATGTTGATGGAATCGAGGAGAGTAGCATTGCAGTGGGTTCCATCACATGTGGGAATAATAGGAAATGAATTGGCAGATAGCAAAGCCAAACATGCAGCCACTGAAGGAATGATTCGTAATTGCTCCACCCCCATAGTGATCAGTCAATTGGAATGTGTGTGTAAAGCTGTATTACGTGAAAGCTTTGAGAATGTGAGAGATCAGACTGGCAATTTATTTGTTACAAGCAAGCTGCATTGGAAGTTCGAAAAGTCAATTTGTAAAAATCTTCGCAGACACGAAGGACGCCTACTGTTCAGATTGAGGTCAGGACACTGTGGCATGAATAACTACAGAGCTAGATTTTACGGTGAAGGCAGCAATTGCATGACTTGTTCGGAAGAAGAGTCTGTGGAACATTTAATATTGGATTGCGAGGAGTATCAGGAGCAAAGAGACAAGATATATGCTTTCTTCAGAGGGAGGCCTGACCCCATAAGTTTGCACTCCATTCTTGGAGGGCTGAATGACTTAGAAGACAACCTGAAAATAGTCAGAATTGTAATACAATTCTTTAAGGAAATTGGAAAAGACTTGACGCTATAAAAACATTTAAGTTATGTGAAGTGATAAATATAAAACAGTGATTTGGTTCCCAAGGTGTTCAACACAAAGGAGAACTCAAAACCCCTGATGATGATGATGAACTATTCAAATGTTCCAGAATCTATACTTTTGCAGTTTGCAAGTAACAAAACCCTTCCATAATCAGTTAGTAATAAAGATATTTTTTCAGCATCAAAAGGATTTTACAACTTATCACAAAATCAAGAAACTATTCAAATATTTTTGAATTTATGCTTTTGCAGTTTGCATATAACTAAAATCTTCCATTATCAATTAATACAGGTATTTTTTAGCATCAAAAGGATTTTCAAAAATTTGACAGAATCAAGAAACTATTCAAATGTTTCAGAATCCATGCTTTTGCAGTTTGCATGTAACTAAAATCTTCCATTATTAATTAATACATGTATTTTTTTGATCAAAAGGATTTTACAACATTTCACCTAATCAAGAAACTATTCAACTGTTTCAGAATTTATGATTTTGCAGTTTCCGTGTAACTAATAACTTCCATTAGCAGTTAATAAAACCTCAAAAGGATTTTACAACATTTAACAGAAACAAGAAACTATTAAAATATTTAAGAATCTATTCTTGCAATGTGCATGCAACTAAAACCTTCCATTATTAATAAATACAGGTCTTTCTTAGTATCAAAAGAGTTATACAATATTTCACAGAATCAATAAAATATTTAAATGTTGCAGAATCTATATTTTTGCAGTTTGCATGTAATTAAAATCTTCCATTATCAATTATTAATACATATACTTTTTTAGCATCAAAAGGATTTTACGACATTTTACATGAATCAAGAAACTATTCAAATGTTTAAGAATATATGTTTTTGCAGTTTGCATGTAACTAAAATCTGCCAATATCAATTATTAATACAGATATTCTTTTTTAGCATCAAAAGGATTTTGCAACATCTCAAACAATCAAGAAACTAATAAAATGTTTCAGAATCTATACTTTTGGAGTTTGCATGTAATTAAAATCTTCCATTATCAATTAATAATACATATACATTTTTAGCATCAAAAGGATTTTACAACATTTTACATGAATCAAGAAACTATTCAAATGTTTCAGAATACATGTTTTTGCAGTTTGCATGTAATTAAGTTCTTCCATAATCAATTATTAATACATATACTTTTTTGGCATCAAAAGGATTTTACGAAATTTTACATGAATCAAGAAACTATACAAATGTTTAAGAATATATGTTTTTGCAGTTTGCATGTAACTAAAATCTTCCAATATCAATTATTAATACAGATATTCTTTTTTAGCATCAAAAGGATTTTGCAACATCTCAAACAATCAAGAAACTAATCAAATGTTTCAGAATCTATACTTTTGGAGTTTGCATGTAATTAAAATCTTCCATTATCAATTAATAATGCATATACATTTTTAGCATCAAAAGAATTTTACAACATTTTACATGAATCAAAAAACTATTCAAATGTTTCAGAATATATGTTTTTGCAGTTTGCATGTAACTAAAATCTTCTAATATCAATTATTAATACAGATATTCTTTTTTAGCATCAAAAGGATTTTGCAACATTTCAAAGAATCAAGAAACTATTCAAATGTTTCAGAATCCATACTTTTGCAGTAGGAAATGAGGTTAGCAGCTGGTTTTGTATTAAATCAGGAGTTAAGCAGGCCTGTGTTCTATCCACCTTTGTATGGATTATTTTGATGGACTTTGTCTTAAGGAGCACAGGAAAGGCAATGGGAGACCACGGAATCAAATGGAGAGGAAAAAGTCTCCTGGACTTTTTCTGGATTATGGATTATACTGGATTATGCTGATGATTTAAGTATCCTAGATGAAAGTGTGAGCAAAATGAATGAAGTTTTAGAGGTTTTGCGAGTTCAGGGTGCTAGAATTGGTTTGAAAATTAATAATAGGAAGACTAAGTCACTAAGGCTAGGAATAAGTGAAGATGAAAAGGTGACATTGGGTAATGAAAAGATTGATCAGGTGGGCAGCTTCACTTACCTTGGTAGTATTGTAGTATTCTTAGTAAAGATGGTGGGAGCAGTGAAGATGTTAAAAATAGAATAGCCAAGGCTCAGGGTGTTTTTTCACAGTTAAAAAAAGTCTGGAAGAATAGGAAGATAAGTCAGTGGTTAAATATGGCTCTGACGCATGGACGCTCCGAAAAGCGGATGAAGATTTGCTAGATGTTTTCCAGAGAAATTGCTTAAGGATTGTTCTGGGTACCCGGCTGACTGACCGTATTTCAAACAATAGGCTATACGAAAAATGTGGTTCAATATCGCTCTCTAGGGCTATAAGGAAAGAAAGGTTGAGGTGGTTAGGGCACGTTGTGCGGATGAAGGATGAAAGATTGCCGAAGATTGTTCTTTTCGGCCAACAATCTAGGGATAAACGGAAAGCAGGTCGTCCCCGTCTGGGGTGGGAGGACGTCATAAAGAAAGATTTAAAGGGAATGGGAGTTTCGTGGGCGGGTGTAAAAAGGGAGGCTTTGAATAGATTGGGGTGGAGGAGGATCGTGCGTAGCTGTGTTGGCCTCAGGCGGCTTGGTGCTGCGGTGATTTGTTAGTAGTAGTAGTAGTAGTAGTAGTTCAATTATCAGTTAATAATACACATGTTTTTTAGCATCAAAACGATTTCACAATATTTCACAGAATCAATAAACTATTCTAATGTTGCAGAATCTATTCTTTTGAAATTTCATATAACTAATATCTTCCAATATAAATTAATTCCGATATTTTGTTTAGCATCAAAAGCGTTTCAGAATCTATGCATTTGCAGTTTGCATGTAACAAAAATCTTTCATAATGAATTAATACAGGTATTTTTAGCATCAAAAGGATTTTACAACATTTAACAGAATCAAGAAAACACTCAAATGTTTCAGAGTCTATGCTTTTGCAGCTTGCATGTAAGTAAAATGTTCCATTATCAATTAACACGGGTATTTTCTAGCATTAAAAAGATTTTACAACATTTCATAAAATCAAGAAACTATTCAAATTTATCAGAATATATGCTTTTGCAGTATTCATGTAATAAAAATCTTCCATTAGCTATTAATGCAAGTATTTTTTTAGTTTTTTGTTGTTGCGAGGACAACAAAAACCAAACGCGGAAAATTCAATTCATACAGGTATTTTTTACCATCAACAGGATTTTACAACATTTCACAGAATCAAGAAACTACTCAAGTGTTTCACAGTCTATGCTTTTGCAGTTTTCATGTAACTAAAAACTTCCATTATCAACAAATACAGGTATTTCTTAGTATCAAAAGAGTCTTACAACATTTCACAGAATCAAGAAATTATTTAAATGTTGCAGAATCTATGCTTATGCAGTTTGCATGTAACTAAAATGTTCCAAAGATAATTTCTTAAACCACATTGGCCTGAAATAGCATCAAGAAATAAAAACGAGCAAAAATGGGTTTTTTAAAGGCCAAATGAAAATACTGGAAAAACACAACAAAGCGAATATTTCGAGAGGACAAAAGCCTCTCATCTTCAGTACGAAACGAAATAATGAATCCAAGGAAAGTGCCGAAGAAAAACATTTTACAATTAATAATACAACATTTTACATGAATAAAGAAACAATTCAAATTTTTCAGAGTATATGTTTTTGCTGTTTCCATGTAACTAAAATCTTCCAATATCAATTATTAAAACAGATATTCTTTTTTAACATCAAAGGGATTTTGCAGTCCTTTTGATGCTAAAAATATATCTATATTACTAACTGATAATTGGAGGTTTTAATTACTTGCAAACTGCAAAATTATAGATTCTGAAACATTTACGAAAAATTAAGCAAGAAAAAGGGTTATAATTTTTATAAAGCACTGAATACAATAAAGTAAACACTTAATTAAACAAACTTACTCAGAATATTTCGGCCCAACGCCCGGGAGCCTTTCTCAACGGAAAAAAGAGAAAATGAAACAAAAACTGTTTTTTTTTATCAAAATAAAACATACTAAACACATAAAGAGAAAGAAAAAAAAATAACAAAAGAAAAAATATAAATAAACAGGAAACAAAGCTCACATATTAAATAAACACTTCCATGTACTGGCGTATAAATGAAATCAAATGCCTATACAGATTCAAACTTGCCTCTTCACAATACATAAATGGAAATCTATCAAAAAATGAATATTATATTTATACTTAAACCAAAACAATAAAGGTCAGCTTCATTTTTAAAAGGAAATCTATAAAAAAAATTTCTTCATTTTTGATAGATTTCTATTTATATATTTTGTGGAGGCAATTTTGAATCATTATAGACATTCGATTTTGTTTATACGCCAGTACATGGAAGTTTTTATTTAATATGTTAGTTTTGTTTCCTATTTATTTATATTTTTTCTTTTTTTTCTCCTTTCTCTTTATGTGTTTAGTATGTTTTATTTTGATTTAAGTTAAGTTTTTTAAAAATAACATTTTTTGTTTCATTTTCTCTTTTTTTCCGTTGAGAAAGGCTCCCGGACGTGGGGCCGAAATATTCGGAGTATGTTTGTTTAATTAAGTGTTTATTTTATTGTATTCACTGCTTTATAAAAATTAAAACCCGAATTTCTTGCTTAATTTTTCGTAAATGGAAAAGCAGTGTGGTCTAAGAAATTATTCTGAAAAATTTTAATTGTTTTTTGATTCTGTGAAATGTTGCAAAATCCTTTTCATGGTAAAAAAAAATATCTGTATTAACAATTGATATTGGAGGATTTTAGTTATATGCAGACTGCAAAAGCATAGATTCTAAAACATTTCAATAGTTTCTTGATTTTGTGAAATGTTGTAAAATCCGTTAAAAATACCTGTATTAACTTGTAATGGAAGATTTTAGTTACATTCAAACTACAAAATAATAGATTCTGAAACATTTGAATTGTTTCTTGATTCTGTGAAATGTTGTAAAATCCTTTTGATGCTAAACAAAATATCGGTATCAATCGATAATGAAAGAATTTAGTTACATGAAACTGCAAAAACTTAGATTCTGAAACATTTGAATACTTTCTTAATTCTGTGAAATGTTGTAAAATCCTTCTGATGCTACAACAAATATCTGTATTACTAACTGATAATGGAAGGTTTTAATTACTTGACAAACTGCAAAAGTATAGATTCTGAAACATTTGAATAGTTTCTTGATTCTGCGAAATTTTGCGAAATCCTTTTGATGGTAATACAGAATATCTGTATTAATAATTGAAACAATTAATAATTCTGAAACATTTGAATATTTTCTTGATTCATGTAAAATGTTGTAAAATTCTTTTCATTCTAAAAAAAATATTTTTATTAATAATTGATAATGGAAGATTTTAGTTACATGCAAACTGCAAAAGCACAGATTCTTAAATATTTGAATAGTTTCTTGATTCTGTGAAATGTTGTAAAATCCTTTCGATGCTAAAAAAAAAATACTTGTATTAATTTAAAATCGAAGATTTTAGTTACATGGAAACTACAAAAGCATAGATTCTGAAACATTTAAATAGTTTCTTGATTCTGTCAAATGTTGTAAAATCCTTCCGATGCTAAAATAAATACCTGTATTAATTTATAATGGAAGATTTAGTTACACGCAAACTGCAAAAGCATAGATTCTGGAAAATTTGAATAATTTCATGATTCTGTGAAATGTTGTAAATTCCTTTTGATGCTAAACAAAATATCGGTATCAATCGATGATGGAAGATTTTAGTTACATGAAACTGCAAAAGCATAGATTCTGAAACATTTGACTAGTTTCTGGATTCTGTGAAATGTTATAAAATCCTTCTGATGCTAAAAATATATCTGTATTACTAACTGATAATCCTTCCTTATGTCCCATCCGTCCTTGAAGGTCGTTTTGGGGCCTCTTCTTTAACCAGTTCATTGATGTGCCTCCTGTCGGTGCTTCTGCTGTCGGCCAGGCGGCAGAGTTGTGGCAGGTTGTAAGGTGAGAAGTTTTCTTTCTTTCTCTTCGGAGGGCGACCTCTGGGTCGAGAACCGTGTACTCGTCCATCGAAGACTATCTTCGGGAGACGAGTGCTAGCCATGCGTTGGGTACGTCCAAGCCATTTGAGTAACGCATTATCGTCGGTTACCCCAGAAACTATTCAAGAAACTATTCAAATGTTTCAGAATCTATTCTTTTGTAGTTTGAATGTAACTAAAATCTTCCATTATAAGTTAATAAAGGTATTTTTTTTTTTTAGCATCGAACGGATTTTACAACATTTCACAAAATCAAGAAAAAATTGAAATGTTTTAGAATCTATGCTTTTGCAGTTTGCATATAACTAAAATCCTCCAATATCAATTGTTAATACAGATATTCTTTTTTACCATCAAAAGGATTTTGCAACATTTCACAGAATCTAAAAACAGTTCAAATGTTTCAGAATAATTTCTGAGACCACACTGCTTTTCCATTTACGAAAAATTAAGCAAGAAAACCGGGTTTTAATTTTTATAAATCAGTGAATACAATAAAATAAACACTTAAGTAAACAAGCTTACTCCGAATATTTCGGCCCCACGTCCGGAAACCTTTCTCAACGGAAAAAAGAGAAAATGAAACAAAAAATGTTCTTTTTAAAAAACTTAACTTAAATCAAAATAAAACATACTAAACACATAAAGAGAAAGAAAAAGAAAAAAAAGAAAAAATATAAATAAATAGGAAACAAAACTAACATATTAAATAAACACCTCCATGTACTGGCGTATAAACAAAATCGAATGTCTATAATGATTCAAACTTGCCTCCACAAAATATATAAATGGAAATCTATCAAAAAATGAAGAAATTTTTTAATAGATTTCCTTTTAAAAATGAAGCTGACCTTTATTGTTTTGGTTTAAGTATAAATATAATCTTTATTTTTTTATAGATTTCCATTTATATATTGTGAGGAGGCAAGTTTGAATCTGTATAGGCATTCGATTTCATTTATACGCCAGTACATGGAAGTGTTTATTTAATGTGTGAGCTTTGCTTCCTGTCTATTTATATTTTTTCTTTTGTTGTTTTTTTTTCTTTCTCTTTATGTGTTTAGTATGTTCTATTTTGATGTAAGTTAAGTTTTCTTAAAAGAACATTTTTTTTTTTATTTTCTCTTTTTTCCATTGAGAAAGGCTCTCGGACGTGGGGCTGAAGTATTCGGAGTATGTTTGTTTAATTAAGTGTTTATTTTATTGTATTCACTGCTTTACAAAAATTATAACGCGTTTTTCTTGCTTAATTTTTTGTAAATGTTTCAGAATCTATAATTTTGCAGTTTGCAAGTAATTAAACCCTTCCATTATCAGTTGGTAATACAGATATATTTTTAGCATCAGAAGGATTTTACAACATTTCACAGAATCAAGAAACTATTCAAATGTTTCAGAATCTATGCTTTTGCAGTTTCATGTAACTAAAATCTTC
Organism: Artemia sp. Qi Xiang Cuo; assembly: GCF_049724085.1. Taxonomy (NCBI): domain Eukaryota; kingdom Metazoa; phylum Arthropoda; class Branchiopoda; order Anostraca; family Artemiidae; genus Artemia; species Artemia sp. Qi Xiang Cuo. The sequence goes on along the minus strand of NC_142801.1, from coordinate 47,725,533 downwards.
CATTATCGATTGATACCGATATTTTGTTTTTCCAAAAGGAATTTACAATATTTCACAGAATCAAGAAACTATTCAAATTTTCCAGAATCTATGCTTTTGCAGTTTGCGTGTAACTAAATCTTCCATTATAAATTAATACAGGTATTTTGTTTAGCATCGAAAGGATTTTACAACATTTCGCAGAATCAAGAAACTATTCAAATGTTTCAGAATCTATGTTTTTGCAGTTTACATGTAACTAAAATCTTCCATTATAAATTAATACAGGTATTTTTTAGCATCGAAAGGATTTTACAACATTTGACAGAATCGAGAAACTATTCAAATGTTTCAGAATCTATGCTTTTGCAGTTTTATGTAACTAAAATCTTCCATTATCAATTATTAATAAAAATATATATATATATTTTTTTTAGAATGAAAAGAATTTTACAACATTTTACATGAATCAAGAAAATATTCAAATGTTTCAGAATGTATGTTTTTGCAGTTTGCATGTAACTAAAATATTCCAATATGAAATATTAATGCAGGTATTCTTTTAAACCATCAAAAGGATTTTTTAACATTTCACAGAATCAAGAAACTATTCAAATGTATCAGAATCTATACTTTTGCAGTTTGCAAGTGATTAAAATCTTCCATTATCAGTTAGTAATACAGATGTTTGTTTTAGCATCAGAAGGATTTTATATTTCACAGAATTAAGAAAGTATTAACATGTTTCAGAATCTATGTTTTTGCAGTTTCATGTAACTAAATTCTTCCATTATCGATTGATACCGATATTTTGTTTAGCATCAAAAGGATTTTACAACATTGCACAGAATCAAGAAACTATTCAAATGTTTCAGAATCTATTCTTTTGTAGTTTGAATGTAACTAAAATCTTCCATTATAAGTTAATACAGGTATTTTTTTTAGCATCGAACGGATTTTACAACATTTCACAGAATCAAGAAACTATTCAAATGTTTCAGAATCTTTGCTTTTGTAGTCTGCATGTAACTAAAATCTTCCATTGTAAATTAATAGAGGTATTTTTTAGCATCGAAAAGATTTTACAATATTTCACAGAATCAAGAAACTATTCAAATATTTAAGAATCTATGCTTTTGCAGTTTGCATGTAACTAAAATCTTCCATTATCAACTATTAATACACATATTTTTTTTAGAGTCAAAGAATTTTACAACATTTTACATGAATCAAGAAACTATTCAAATGTCTCAGAATATATGTTTTTGCGATTTGCATGTTACTAAAATCTTCCAATATCAATTATTAATACAGATATTCATTTTTACCATCAAAAGGATTTTGCAACATTTCACAGAATCAAGAAACTATTCAAATGTTTCAGAATCTATACTTTTGCAGTTTGCAAGTAACTAAAACCTTCCATTATCAGTTAGTAATACAGATATTTTTTTAGCATCAGAAGGAGTTTACAACATTTCACAGAATTAAGAAACTCATCAAATGTTTCAGAACCTATGCTTTTGCAATTTTATGTAACTAAAATCTTTCATAATCGATTGATGCCGATGTTTTGTTTAGCAGAATCAAGAAACTATTCAAATGTTTCAGAATCTATACTTTTGCAGTTTGCAAGTAACTAAAACCTTCCATTATCAGTTAGTAATACAGATATTTTTTTAGCATCAGAAGGAGTTTACAACATTTCACAGAATTAAGAAACTCATCAAATCTTTCAGAACCTATGCTTTTGCAATTTTATGTAACTAAAATCTTCCATAATCGATTGATTCCGATATTTTGTTTAGCATAAAAAGGATTTTACAACATTTCACAGAATTAAGAAACTCATCAAATGTTTCAGAACCCATTCTTTTGCCGTTTCATGTAACTAAAATCTTCTATAATCGATTGATGCCGATATTTTGTATAGCATAAAAAGGATTTTACAACATTTCGCAGAATCAAGAAACTATTCAAATGTTTCAAGATTTATGCTATTGTTGTTTCTATGTAACCAAAATCTTCCTTTATAAATTAATAAAGGTATGTTTTAGCATCGAAAGCATAATACGACATTTCACAGATTCCAGAATCTATTCACATGTTTCAAAATCAATGCTTTTGTAATTTTCTTGTAACAAAAATGTTCCACTATTAATTACTACAAGTAATTTTTTGCATAAAAAGGATTTAAAAAATTTCACAGAATGAAGAAAATATTCAAATTGTTTCAGAATCTATGTTTTTGCCGTTTCCATGTAACTAAAATCTTCCATTGTCAATTAATACAGGTATTTTTATGCATAAAAAAGATTCTAGAACATTTCACAGAATCAAGAAGTCATTCAAATGTTTCAAAATCTATGCTTTTGCAGATTGTGTGTAAATAACATCTTCCATTATCAATTAATACAGTTATTTTTTAAGATCAAAAGGATTTTACAACATTTTAGAGAATCAAGAAAATATTCAAATGTTTCAGAATCTATGCTTTTGCAGTGAAATATTGTACTGGCATGTCAATAAATTGAGAGGGAGTAGTCAATCCAGAATTGGTTCAGTTAAATATTGGAATGGGGCCACCATTAGCGATAAGGGTAGAATTAAATAGAGATGGACAAAATATTTTGAGAATTGGCTAAACCGATAAAGAGTAGCGAGAAAAGATATAGAGGAAAATGAAAAAGTTTCTGATACCTTGGATGTGAAGGAAGATTTGTTTTGCGAGGAAGCATTAACGACAGTACTAGAAGGATTAAAAAAATAATAAGGCTCTAGATGCTGATAGGGTTGTAAATGAGTTTCTTAAATATGGTGGCTCTGAGGTTAGAAATAAGTTACTGAAGATCATGAATATGATTTTTTTTTTTGAAAAAGGGGAAGTACGAAATGATTTTAGGAAAAAATTAATTAAGCCACTTTACAAGAAAGGTTATAAAAGTGAGTGTGGTAATTATCGAGGCATTAGTCTGGTCTCTGAAGGTAGCAAATTACTTAGTAATATGATACTTTTTAGACTGAGAAATGCCGTAGACAAAGTTTTAAGAGAAGAACAGTGCGGTTCTAGAAAAGGTAGAGGATGCGTCGACCAAAATTTCACGCTTAGGTTATTAATTGAGAAGTGCCTGAGTTGTCAAACACCTTTGGTCGTTAGTTTTATAGATTATGAGCAAGAGCTCGATTCTGTTGATAGAAAAGCTTTAGCAAAGATTTTATCCTTGTATGGTATACCAGATAAATAAATTAAAGTGATTAGTGCTGTGTACGAGAATAACACTGCTTCGGTTAAGGTAAGAAATGAGGTTAGCAGCTGGTTTTGTATTAAATCAGGAGTTAAGCAGGGTTGTTTTCTATCCCCCTTTGTATGGATTATTTTGATGGACTTTGTATTAAGGAGTACAGGAAAGGCAATGGAAACCGCGGAATCAAATGGGGAGGACAAAGTCTTCTGGACTTAGATTATGCTGATGATTTAAGTATCCTAGAGGAAAGTGTGAGCAAAATGATTGAACTTGTAGAGATTTTGCGAGTTGAAGGTGCTAGAATAGGTTTGAAAATTAATGTTGAGATGACTAAGTCACTAAGGCTAGGAATAAGTGAAGAGGAAAAAGTGACGCTGGGTAATGAAAAGATTGATCAAGTGGGCAGCTTCACTTACCTTGGTAGTACTATTATTAAAGATGGTGGTATCAGTGAAAATGTTAAAAGTAGAATAGCCAAGGCTCAGGGTGTTTTTCACAATTAAAGTTTGGAAGGGTACCCGACTGACTGACCGTATTTCCTAAAATAGGCTGTGTGAAAAATGTGGTTCCATGCCACTCTCTAGAGCTGAGATGGCTAGGGCACGTTTTGCGGATGAAGGATGACAGATTGCCGAAGATTTTTCTTCTCGGCAAACCGTCTAGGGCTAAACGGAAAGCAGGTCTTCCCCGTCTTGGGTGGGAGGACGTCATAAAGAAAGATTTAAAGGAAATGGTAACTTCGTCAGAGGGTGTAAAAAGAGTGGCTTTGAATAGATTTGGATGGAGGAGGAGCCTTCGTAGCTGTGTTGGCCTCAGGTGGCTTGGTGCTGCGGTGAGTTGTTAGTAGTAGTAGTATTAGTAAAAGAAAAAGTTATATTATGAATATTATTTTTCTTATAGTAAAAATAAAATGAAATAAAAAGAAAAAAAAGTTGAAAAAATTTTCTGTCAAAAAAAGATTCTAAGTAAAAAAAATAAAAGTGTTACTATACTCATTATTTTTCTAATGGTAAAAATTACAACTAACTTATCTATATCTTTCTCAGATTGTATTTCAAATATTAAAAATATTAAATGTGATTTTTTTAAGTATATTTCATGTCATTTTAAGACATGTAAAAAACTAGAGAAAATTTCTATGTTAAAACAAATTAAAAAAAAGTAAAAAAAGTTAGAAAAAGCAAATTAAACTTCAAAAAGAGATAAAAATGGGAAAGTGGAAAAAAATTTGGAGGAGGGACTATTGGGGCCCTTGCAGGCTGGAGCATGGATGACTAATGGCTGCCGAATCACTGCCTAAAATTTATATGACCTTTTATAAGAAGAATTTGTAGTAGCTCCAATAATATGCCCACTATGGGTGTTGTCAAATCCTAAGCCTCCTCCCTACCTGATTTCAAAGGATTATGTTGGATTTCTAAGGATTGTTCTGGATTACTGTATAGGAATTCTTTATTCAGTATAAGCGAATTTATTAAATTCAACTTAATTCATATTCCCATACTAAACAATATTTTATATTAGCTGTACTCCTCACTTGGTAGTTGCGTATTATAGCGACCATAGCCAAGAAGTGTAGCTAGGTCAATCGAATCAATCGACCTGTGAAGGATGAATATATGCTAATCCTATCCCCCTCCCCACATCTCGTGGGGAAAGGTCATTAAGTTACAAAATTTGCTAATTGTTTACGTATAGAATTTTTATTGGGAAGTATGCCTACATATTCCGGAGGGGGGATTTTATGATGGTTGATTTTTCACAGGGATAATTTTACATGCGTAAGGTAGTTTCCAGGGGGTAAATTTTCCAGGAGAAATTTTACAGTAGGCTAATTTGCCATAATTCCCCTACGATATTCTTATGTAATGCATTCTCATTGCCGACCAAATTTCATGCGTGGAGATATTAAGGGTAATTTTCCGGAGTAAAATTTCACCAGCATTGAATTTCCTAGAGAATAAATCTTTGGGGAGAGGGCTTTATCTATGGAGGTTTAGCGAGAATTCCTGGTATTACTTAAAAAACGATCACAAATTAAATAAAAAAAGCAAGTTTTTTTCAATTGAAAGTAAAGAGCAACATTAAAAATTAAAACTAACAGAAATTATCCCGTATATGAGGGGGGTTGTTCCTCCTCAAAACCTCGTTCTTTTACGCTAAAGCTTGAATTCTGTCCCAATTCCTTAAGAACGAATCCCGAAATACTGTTTGTTTAGTTAGAACAATAAGAAGCTTTTTTTAGAGGTAATAAAAAAAACTTTAGCGTAAAGAGCGAGTTTCTGAGGAGGAACAACCCCCTCATAAATGTAATAATTTCTGTTCGTTTGAGTGAAATGTTGTAAGACTCTTTTGATACTAAGAAATACCTGTATTTATTGATAATGAAGGACTTTAGTTACATGCAAACTGCAAAAGTATTGATTCTGAAATATTTGAAGTTTCTTGATTCGGTTAAATGTTGTTAAATCCTGTTGAGGCTAAAAAAAAATACGTGTATTATTGTTAATTGTTGATTTTAGTTACGTGAATACTGTAAAAGCACATATTCTGAAAAAATATGAATAGTTTCTAGATTTTATGAAATGTTATAAAATCTTTTTAATGCTAAGAAATACCCGTGTTAATTGATAATGGAACATTTTAGTTACATGCAAGCTGCAAAAGCATAGACTCTGAAAATATGAGTAGTTCCTTGATTCTGTGAAATGTTGTAAAATCCTGTTGATCTTTATTCTGTTGTCTTTATTCTGTAAAATGTTGTAAAATCCTTTTAATGCTAAGAAATAACTGTATTAATTGATAATGGTAGATGTTATTTGAACGCAAACTGCAAAGGCATAGATTCTGAAACATTCGAATACTTTCTTGATTCTTTGGAATGTCGTAAAATCCTTTTTATGCAAAAAAAAACTTGTATTAATTAATAAAGGAAGATTTTTGTTACATGCAAACTACAAAAGCATAGAATTTGAAACATTTGAATAGTTTCTTGATTCTGGTAAATGTTGTAAAATCTTTTTGATGATAAAAATATCTGTATTAATTGATAATGGAAGATTTTAGTTACATGTAAACTGCAAAAATATAGATTCTGAAATATTTGAATAAATTCTTGATTCCGTGAAATATTGTAAAATCCTTTCGATGTTAAAAAAGTACCTGTATTATTTGATAATGGAAGATTTTAGTTACATGCAAACTGCAAATGCATAGATACTGAAACATTTTAATAGTTTCTTGATTCTGTGAAATGTGTTAAACTGCTTTTGATGTTAAACAAAATATCGGTATTAATTGATAATGGCAAATTTTAGTTACATGAAACTCTAAAGGAATAGATTCTGAAACATTTGAATAGTTTCTTGATTCTGTGAAATATTGTGAAATTGTTTTGATGCTAAAAAATATGTGTAGTACTAACTGATAATTGAATTGGAAAATGATAATGGTTTTAATTACTTGTAAACTGCAAAAGTATAGATTCTGAAATATTTGAAATGCTTCTTGATTCTCTGAAATGTTGCAAAATCCTTTTGATGCTAAAAAAGAATATCTGTATTAATAATTGATATTGGAAGATTTTTGATACATGCAAATTGCAAAAGCATAGATTCTGAAACATTTAAATAGTTTCTTGATTCTGTGAAATATTGTAAAATCCTTTTGATGCTAAAAAATAACTGTATTAATTGATATAGAAGATTTTAGTTATATGCAAACTGCAAAAGCATAGACCATGAAACAATTGAGTAGTTTCTTGATTATGGGGAATGTTGTAAAATCCTGTTGATGCAGAAAAATACCTGTATTAATTGTTCATGAAAGATTTTAGTTATGTGTAAACTGCAAAAGCATAGATTCTGAAACATTTGTGTAGTAACTTGTTTCTGTGAAATGTTATAAAATCCCGTTGATGTTAAAAAATAATATCTGTATTAATAATTGATATTGGAAGATTTTAGCTACATGCATACTGCAAAAACATATACTCTGAAACAGTTGAATTGTTTCTTGATTCACGTAAAATGTTGTAAAATCCTTTTGATGCTAAAAAAATATGAGTATTAATAATTGATAATGGAAGATTTGAGTTACAAGCAAACTGCAAAAGCATAGATTCTTAATTAATTGAATAGTTTCTTGTTTCTGTTAAATGTTGTAAAATCCTTTTGAGGCTAAAAAAAATACCTGTATTAACTGTTAATGGAAGTTTTTAGTTAAACGCAAACTGCAAAAGCATAAATTCTGAAACATTTGAATAGTTTCTTGATTCATTGAAATATTGTAAAAATCTATTTGATGCAAAAGAATACCTGTATTAATTGATAATGGAAGATTTTAGTTACATGCAAACTGCAAAAGCATAGATTCTGAAACTTTTGAATAGTTTCTTGGCTCTGTGAAATGTTTTAAAATCCTTTAGATGCGAAAAAATACCTGTATTAATTGATAATGAAAGATTATAGTCACATGCAAACTGCAAAAGCATAGTTTCTGAAACATTTGATTAGTTTCTTGTTTCTGTTAAATGTTGTAAAATCCTTTTGAGGCTAAGAAAAATCTTAATTAACTGTTAATGGAAATTGTTAGTTACACGCAAACTGCAAAAACATAAATTCTGAAACATTTGAATAGTTTCTTGATTCTGTAAAATGTTGTAAAATCCTTTTGATACTAGAAAATAACTGTATTAATTGATAATGGTAGATTTTATTTACACGCAAACTGCAAAAGCATAGATTCTGAAAAATTTGAATAGTTACTTGATTCTGTGAAATGTTGTAAAATCCTGATTATGCAAAAAAATACCTGTATTAAATGATAATGGTAGATTTTAGTTACATGGAAACGGCAGAAGCATACATTTTGAAACATTCGAATAGTTCCTTGATTCTGTGAAATGTTTTAAAATCCTTTGATGCTAAAAATTATCTGTATTAATTGATAAAGAAAGATTTTAGTTACATGCAAACTTATAAAGCATAGATTCTGAAACATTTGAATAGTTTCTTGAATCTATGAAATATTGTAAAATGCTTTTGATGCTAAACAAAATATCGGAATTAATTTATAACGGAAGCTTTTAGTTACATCAAACTTTAAAAGAATAGATTCTGAAACATTTGCATAGTTTCCTTTGGATAAAAAAATAGCTGTATTAGTTGATAATGAAAGATTTTAGTTACATGCAAATTGCAAAAGCATAGATTCTGAAACATTTGAATAGTTTTTAGATTCTGTGAAATATTATAAATCCTTGTGATGATAAAAAATACTTGTATTAATTGATAGTGGAAGATTTTAGTTACATGCAAACAGGAAAAGCATAGATTCTGAAACAATTGAATATTTTCAAATATATATATATGTATGTGAAATGTTTTAAAAACCTTTCGATGCAAAAAAATGCCTGTATTAATTGATAATGGAAGATTTTAGTTACATGAAACGGCAAAAGCACATACTCTGAAACATTTGAATAGTTTTTTGATTTTGTGATAAGTTGTTAAATCCTTTTGATGCTAAAAAATATCTGTATTACTAACTAATCATGGAAGGTGCTAAAGTATAGATTCAGAAACATTTGAATAGTTCTATGATTTTGTGAAATCTTGTAAAATCCTTTTGATGCTAAAAAGGAATATATGTATTAATATTTGATAATGGAAGATTTTGCAAAAGTTTATATTCTGAAACATTTGAATAGTTTGTTGATTCTGTGAAATGTTGTGAAATCCTTTTAATGCTAATAAAATATTGTATTAATAATTGATAATGGAAGACTTTAGTTATATTCAAACTGCAAAAGCATATATTCTGAAACAATTGCATAGTTTCTTGATTCTGTGAAATGTTTTAAAAAACTTTTTATGCTAAAAAATACCTGTATTAATTGATAATAGAAGATTTAAATTACATGCAAACTGCAAAAGCTTAGATTCTGAAACTATTGAATAGTTTCTTGATTCTTTGAAATGTTGTAAAATCCTGTTGGTATTAAGAAATACCTGTATTAATTGATAATGAAAGATTTTTGTTATATGTAAAATGCAAAAGCATAGATTCTGAAACATTTGTGTAGTTACTTGATTATTTGAAATGTTGCAAAATTCTTTTGATGTTAAAAAAGAATATGTGTATGTGTGTATGAAGATTTTAGTTACACGCAAAGTGCAAAAGTATAGATTCTGAAACATTTCAATAGTTTCTTGATTCTGTGAAATGTTTTAAAATCCTTTCGATGCGAAAAAATACCTGCATTAATTGATAATGGAAGATTTTAGTCCCACGCAAACTGAAAAAGCATAGATTCTGAAACATTTGAACAGTTTCTTGATTTTGTGAAATGTTGTAAAATCCTTTTGATGCTAAAAAAAAAAATATCGGTATTAATCTATAATGGAAGATTTTAGTTACATATAAACTGCAAAAGCATAGATTCTGAAACATTAGAAGAGTTTCTTGTTTCTGTTAAATGTTGTAAAATCCTTTTGAGACTAAAAAAAAGTCTGTATTAACTGTTAATGAAAGTTTTTAGCTACACGCAAACTGCAAAAGCATAAATTCTGAAGCATTTGAATAGTTTCTTTATTCTGTAAAATGTTGTAAAATCCTTTTGATAGTATAGATTAAAGTATAGATTCTGAAATATTTGAATAGTTTCTTGATTCTGTGAAATGTTGCAAAATCCTTTTGATGCTAAAAAAGAATATCTGCATTAATAAATGATATTGGAAGATTTTTGTTACATGCAAACTGCAAAAACATATATTCTGAAACATTTGAATAGTTTCTTGATTCATGTAAAATGTTGTAAAATCCTTTTGATGCTAATAAATATATGTATTAATAAGTGATAATGGTAGATTTTAATTACATGCAAACTGCAAAAGTATAGATTCTGCAACATTCAAATAGTTTCTTGATTCTGTGAAATGTTGTAAAATCCTTTTGATGCTAAATAAAATATCGGTATCAATTGATCGTGGAAGAATTTTGTTACATGAAACTGCAAAAGCATAGATTCTGAAACATTTGAATACTTTCTTAATTCTGTGAAATGTTGCAAAACCATTCTGATGCTAAAACAAATATCTGTATTACTAACTGATAATGGAAGGTTTTAATTACTTCCAAACTGCAAAAGTATAGATTCTGAAACATTTGAATAGGTTCTTAATTCTGTGAAATGTTGCAAAATACTTTTGATGAAAAAAAATACCTGTATTAATTGATAAGGGATAACTTTAATTACATGCAAATTGCAAAAGCATACATTCCAAAACATTCAAATAGTTTCTTGATTCTGTGAAATATTGCAAAATCCTTTTGTTGCTAAAAAATAACTGTGTTAATTGATAATGAAAGATTTTAGTTATATGCAAACAGCAAAAGCATAGATTCTGAAACATTTGAATAGTTTCTTGATTCAGTGAAATGTTTCAAAAACCTTTTGATGCTAAAAAATACCTATATGTGTTGGTAATGAAAGATTTTAGTGACGAACAAACTGCAAAAGCATAGATTTTGAAACATTTGAATAGTTTCTAGATTCTGTGAAATTTTGTAAAACACTTTTGATGCTAAAACAATATTGGTATTAATTGATAATGGAAGATTTTTGTTAAATGAAACGGGAAAAACACAGATTCTGAAATAGTTGAATAGTTTCTTGATTTTGTGATCTTGAGTTTCTTGAAGTTGTAAAATCCTTTTGATGCTAAAAAAATATCTGTGTTCCTAACGGATTATGGAAGGTTTTTGTTACTTGCAAACTGCAAAAGTATAGATTCTGAAACATTTGAATAGTTTTATGATTGTGTCAAATATTTTTAAATCCTGTTGATGCTAAAAAATAATGTCTGTATTAATATTTGATTTTGAAAGATTTTGCAAAAGCATATTTTCTGAAACATTTGAATAGTTTCTTGATTCTGTGAAATGTTGTAAAATTCTTTTGAGACTAAAAAAAATCTGCATTAACTGTAAATGAAAGTTGTTAGTTACACGCAAACTGCAAAAGCATAAATTCTGAAACATTTGAATAGTTTTTTTCATTCTGTAATATGTTGTAAAATCCTTTTGATACTAAGAAATAACTGTATTAATTGATAATGGTAGATGTTATTTGAACGCAAACTGCAAAAGCATATATTCTGAAACATTCGAATAGTTTCTTGATTCTGTGACATTTTGTAAAATCCTGATTATGCAAAAAAATACTTGTATTAAATGATAATGGAAGATTTTAGTTACAAGGAAACGGCAGAAGCATAGATTTTGAAACATTAGAATAGTTTCTTGATTCTGTGAAATATTGTAAAATCCTTTTTATGCAAAAAAATACCTGTATTAATCGATAATGGAACATTTTTGTTACATGCAAACTACAAAAGCATAGATTCTGAAGCATTTGAATAGTTTCTTGATTCTGTGAAATGTTGCAAAATCCTTTTGATGCTAAAAAAGAATAGCTGTATTAATAATTGATAATGGAAGATTTTAGTTACATGCAAACTGCAAAAGTATAGATTCGGAAACATTTGAATAGTTTCTTGATTCTGTGAAATATTGTAAAATCCTTTCAATGCTAAAAGAATACCTGTATTAATTGATAATGGAAGATTTTAGTTACATGCAAACTGAAAATGAATAGATTTTGAAACATTATAATAGTTTCTTGATTATGTGAAATGTTTTAAAATGCTTTAATGCTAAACAAAATATCGGTATTAATTGATAATGGAAGATTTTAGTTACATAAAACTCCAAAAGAATAGATTCTGAAACATTTGAATAGTTTCTTGATTCTTTGAAATATTGTGAAATCGTTTTGATGCTAAACAATATGTGTAGAACTAACTGATAATTGATTTGGAAAATGATAATGGTCTTAATTACTTGAAAACTGCAAAAGTACAGATTCTGAAACATTAGAATAGTTTCTTGATTCTGTGAAATGTTGCAAAATCCTCTTGATAGTGTAGATTAAAGTATAGATTCTGAAATATTTGAATAGTTTCTTGATTCTGTGAAATGTTGCAAAATCCTTTTGATGCTAAAAAAGAATAGCTGTATTAATAATTGATAATGGAAGATTTTAGTTACATGCAAACTGCAAAAACATATATTCTGAAACATGTGAATAGTTTCTTGATTCATGTATAATCTTGTAAAATCCTTTTGATTCTAAAAAAATATATGTATTAATAATTGATAATGGAAGATTTTAAATATAGGCAAACTGCAAAAGTATAGATTCTGCAACATTTAAATAGTTTCTTGATTCTAGGAAATATTGCAAAACTCTTTTGATACTAAGAAATACCTGTATTTATTAATAATGGAAGATTTTAGTTACATGCACATTGCAAGCATTGATTCTTGAATATTTTAATAGTTTCTTGTTTCTGTTAAATGTTATAAAATCCTTATGAGGTTAAAAAAAATATCTTTATTAACTGCTAATGGAAGTTATTGGTTACACGGAGACTGCAAAAGCATAGATTCTGAAGCATTTGAATAGTTTCTTGATTCTGTGAAATGTTGCAAAATCCTTTTGATGCTAAAAAAGAATAGCTGTATTAATAATTGATAATGGAAGATTTTAGTTACATGCAAACTGCAAAAGCATAGATTCTGAAACATTTGAATAGCTTCTTGATTCTGTGAAATGTTGTAAAATCCTTTCAATTCTAAAAAAAATACCTGTATTAATTGATAATGGAAGATTTTAGTTACATGCAAACTGCAAATGCATAGATTTTGAAACATTATAATAGTTTCTTGATTCTTTGAAATATTTTAAAATGCTTTAATGCTAAACAAAATATCGGTATTAATTGATAATGGAAGATTTTAGTTACATAAAACTCCAAAAGAATAGATTCTGAAACATTTGAAGAGTTTCTTGATTCTGTAAAATGTTGTGAAATCGTTTTGATGCTAAACAATATGTGTAGTACTAACTGATAATTGATTTGGAAAATGATAATTGTCTTAGTTACATGCAAACTACAAAAGCATAGATTCTGAAGCATTTGAATAGTTTCTTGATTCTGTGAAATGTTGCAAAATCCTTTTGATGCTAAAAAAGAATAGCTGTATTAATAATTGATAATGGAAGATTTTAGTTACATGCAAACTTCAAAAACATATATTCTGAAACATTTGAATAGTTTCTTGATGTAAAATGTTGTAAAATCCTTTTGATGCTAAAAAAATATATGTATTAATAATTGATAATGGAAGATTTTAATTACATGCAAACTGCAAAAGTATAAATTCTGCAACATTTAAATAGTTTCTTGATTCTGTGAAATATTGCAAAACTCTTTTGATACTAAGAAATACCTGTATTTATTAATAATGGAAGATTTTAGTTACATGCAAATTGCAAGCATTGATTCTTGAATATTTTAATAGTTTCTTGTTTCTGTTAAATGTTATAAAATCCTTTTGAGGTTAAAAAAATATCTTTATTAACTGCTAATGGAAGTTATTAGTTACACGGAAACTGCAAAAGCATAAATTCTGAAACAGTTGAATAGTTTCTTGATTCTGTGAAATGTTGTAAAATCCTTTTGATCAAAAAAATACCTGTAATGATTGATAATGGAACATTTTAGTCACACACAAACTGCAAAACCGTGGATTTTTAATAATTTAAATAGTTTCCTAATTCTTTAAAGTATTTTAAAATTCTGTTGATGCTAAAGAACAACCGTACTGATTGATAATTGAAGATTTTAGTTATAGGCATACAGTAATAGCATAGTTCTTTAGGCATTTGAATAGTTTCTTGATTCTGTGAAATGTTATAAAAACCTTTCTATGCGAAAAGATACCTGTATTTGTTGATAATGGAAGATTTTAGCTACGAGCAAACTGCAAAAGCATAGATTCTGAAATATTTGAATAGTTTCTTGATTCTGTGAAATTTTGTAAAGCCCTTTTGATGCTAAAAAAATATCGGTATTAATTGATAATGGACGATTTTACTTACATGCAAACTGCAAAAGCTTAGATTCTGAAACATTTGAATAGTTTCTTGATTCTTCGAAATGTTGTAAAATCCTGATGGTGCTAAAAATACCTGTATTAATTGATAATGAAAGATTTTTGTTATATGTAAAATGCAAAAGCATAGATTCTGAAACATTTGTGTAGTTACTTGATTATTTGAAATGTTGCAAAATTCTTTTGATGTTAAAAAAGAATATCTGTATTAATAATTGATATTGGAAGATTTTACTTACATGCAAACTGCAAAAGCATAGATTCTTAAATATTTGAATAGTTTCTTGTTATTAGTTACACGCAAACTGCAAAAGCATAAATTCGGAAATATCGGAATAATTTCTTGATTCTGTGAAATATTGTAAAATCCTTATGATGCAAAAAAAATACCTGTATTAATTGATAATGGAAGGTATAGTTACATACAAATTGCAAAAGCATGGATTCTGAAACATTTGAATAGTTTCTTGATTCTGTGAAATGTTTTAAAATCCTTTCGATGCGAAAAAATAGCTGTATTAACTGATAATTGAAGATTTTAGTCACACGCAAACTGCAAAATCATAGATTCTGAAACATTGGAATAGTTTCTTGATTCTGTGAAATGTTGTAAAATCCTTTTGGTGCTAAAAAAATATCTGTATTAACTGATAATGGAAGATTTTAGGTACATGAAAGGGCAAAAGCACAGATTATAAAACATTTGAATAGTTTCTTGATTTTGTGAAATGTTGCAAAATCCTTTTGATGCTAAAAAAAATATTTGTATTACTAACTGATAATGGAAGGTTTTAGTTACTTGTAAACTACAAAAGTATAGATTCTGAAACATTTGAATAGTTTTTGATGCTTGTTTTGATGCTAAAAAATACCTGTATTAAATGTTAATGGAAGATTTTAGTTACATGCATATTGCATAAGCATATATTCTTAAAAATTTGAATAGTTCCTTGATTCTATGAAATATTGTGAAATCTTTTTAATACTAAAAAATACCTGTATTAATTGATAATGAAACATTATAGTTACATGCAAGCTGCAAAAGCATAGACTTTGAAACATTTGAATAGTTATTTGATTCTGTGAAATGTTTTAAAATCCTGTTGATGCTAGAAAATACCTGTATTAATTGATAATGAAAGATTTGAGTTATATATAAAATTTTATATGTAATATTTTTAGCATCGAAAGGATTTTACAACATTTCACAGAATTAAGAAACTATTCAAATGTTTGAGAATCCATGCTTTTGAAGTTTCCATGTTACCAAAATCTTCAATTATAAACTAATCAGGTATTTTTTTAAGCATTAAAAGGATTTTACAAAGCTTCTTGATTCTGTGAAAAGTTGTAAAATTCTTCTAATGCTAAAAAATATCTGTATTAATAAAAGAAAAGGTGATACTATGAATATTATTTTTATAATAGTGAAAAATAAAATAAAAAAAACTTAGAAAAACAAAAAAATTTTCCGTCCAAAAAATTCTAAGAAAAAAATAGAAGTGTTGCTACAAACAATATTTTCTTAATAGTAAAATTAACGACTAACATATCTATGTCATTGTCTTATTGGATTTCGAAACTATTAGTCCTAAATGTGAATGTTTTTTGTTTTAAGTATATTCCATGTCATTTTAAGACATGTAAAAAAAAGTTGAAAAACTTCTATGTTAGAAAAATAAAAAATAAAAGTTAAAAAAAGTTAAAAAAAAACAAATTAAACTTCAATAAAGGTATAAGAAATGGGGGAGGGGCCAAAATGTTGGGGGATGGGTATTAGCTCCCTTGGAGGCTGGGGTATGAATGACTAATGGCTGCTGTATCATTGCCTAAAATGTATACGAATTCTTGTAAGAGGAATTTGTCGTAACTAGAATAGTATACCCACTATGGGCATTGGAAAATCCTTAACCACCCTATTTCTTGATTTCTGAGGATTGTACTGGATTTTTAAGGATTGTTCTGGATTCCTCTATTAAAATTATTTTCTCTGCGCCTACGACTTTATTAGTTGCAACTTTATGTATACTCCGATACTAAACAACATTTTATATTAGTTGCACTCCTCGCTTGGTACTTGTTCATTATAGTGACCATAGCCAAGAAGTGAAGCTATGTTAATTTAAATGAATCGACTTGTGAAGGATGACTATATGCCAATCCTATTCTGACATTTATATGATGTGGCGTGGGAGTCACCTTTCCCTTGGATTTAGATTTAGCTGATAAGTGATTAAAATTTCAACCTTTTACCTGTTTCATTCAATCCAAATAAAAAATTCTTATATTATCATTTGGTTTTATTTGGATATTCAAGTCCTGAGTTAAGACCCTTCAGCCCATTTGATTTCTCTACTATACTAAAGTTACATTATAATTTGGGACATTGACATACATAAATATACATATCAAAAGGTATCTCACTTGCATAATTCTTGCATGTGCCTTCAGTATTGTATATCATTTTTGTCGGAACTATATCATGTTCTGATTGCTTTAAACGATGTTCGTCCCGTTGTTCGTCTCGCGTTTATTGATGCTATTACGTCGTCCCTCCCGGTGTCCGTCTTGCGTCTATTGATGCTATTACGATGTTCGTCCCGTTGTTCGTCTCGCGTTTATTGATGTTATTACGATGTTCGTCTCGCTGTTCGTTCCGGATGTAAATATGCTATACTACTAGCTTGAAATGTTATTTAAATTTTCAGGGCATTAATTGTTCAGGGCAATAATCATATAAATGGGTTGAAAACCAGTATAAATCAGCATTGAAAAGAGCCGAAGCAGACTTGACCCAATCATGTTACAACCTTGAGCTTTGACTAATATTGATTGACTATATTATTATAGGATCTTATTGTGCAATATTTTGTTTTAAGTTTTTTGATGGAAAAAGTATTTTAAAATAAATTTCTGCTCGTTTTTCTTTGATATTGCTTTTTTTTACTGCTGGATAAAAGGAATGCTTTAAAGCTTGCTTCAGTTTTTCATCTTCAGAATCAAGATTTTGGCTTGCTATTTGTTTTTCAGATAAAATCTTGCAATAAATGTTATTAATATTACTACTATAGAAAGTAACGTGAGGTGGGGATAGTATTTACAAAAGTGGATTAAAAAACTGCAGAATTTTGGCTTTCAATAGGGACGAAGCTATCTTAAAAAAAAAAAAAACAAGTTTTTTAAACAGAAAGTAAGGAGCGACATTAAAACTTAAAATGAACAGAAATTATTCCGTATATGAAAGGGGATGTCCCCTCCTTAACGCCTCGCTCTTTACGCTAAAATTTTTTATTGTTTAAAAAAATAAAGTTGTAAGACAGAGTCAAACTTTTGCGTAAAGAGCGAGGCGTTGAGGAGGGGACAGCCCCTTTCATATACGGAATAGCTTCTGTTCGTTTTAAGTTTTAATGTCGCTCCTTACTTTCAGTTTAAAAAACATGTTTTTTTATTTAATTTTTGATCGTTTTTTTAGTTAATGCAGCTTTTATTTTGGCTCACCGTCATTGAATAAGTAAACAAAATTTTCATAAAAATTTTACTTTTCTTTTGCTAAATGGCTGTCTCTAAATTGGTTCTGACGTAATTTAAAAATTAAATTACATAACTAACTTCTATATTCGTATATTTTGATTCTGTCAAAAAATACAAAGTTCCAGATTTTTGCAGATATGAGGTTGAAACCTATGTTATAGGGTTTTCTGATACGCTGAATCTGACGGTGTGATTTTCATTAAAAATCTTTCAATTGCAGGGGATGTTTTCCCCCTCTTTAAAAAATAAGGTAAATTTTCTCAGGCTCGTAGCCTTTGATGAGTAATACTAAAACTTAATAAAATTTATATATTTAGAATCAGCATTATAAGTCCATTCTTTTGATACATTTATTGACATCAAAATTCCGTTTTTAAAAGTTACGATTACTATTGAGCCGTGTCGCTTGTTTTTTTTATTGTTTTTTTTTATTACGTATATGTTATTACGTATATGATAGGGTTCTCCCCTTAGTCAATACCACGCTCTTTACTTTAAAAGTTAAATTTTTTTTAATTCACAAACCCCTGAATCACAAAGGCCTTTTAATTAGAATAGATAGCTCTTTTGAAAGCACTAAAAAAAAACTGTAGCGCAAAGAGTGAGATATTGACTTGGGGGAGAACCCCTCATATACATAATAATTTCTGTTCATTTTAAGTTCTAATGTTGCTTCTTACTTTCAGTTGAAAAAAAACTTGTTTTTTCTGATCGTTTTTTAAATAATGCTGGGAAATCCGGCGCCCCCTTCATAGAAATGTCCCTTACCCCAAAGACACATCCTCCACGGAAAGATTCTCCCGAGTAACCCCGTCCGCTAGTCCCCTCCCCCACCAGACAAAAATTATTCCTGAAAATGTCTGTATACTTCCCAATAACCAATACAATATGTAAGCAATGGGCAAAGTTCATAACTTGCAGCCCTTACCCTGGGAACTGTGGGGAATTAAGTCATCCTAAAAGACATATTTATTAGATTTTTGACTATGCTGAACAAAATAGCTATCTGAAAATTTTAATTGGGTGACTTTGAGAAAAAATGAGCGTGGGAGGGGGCCTAGTTGCCCTTCAGTTTTTTTGGTCACTTAAAAAGGGCACTAGAACTTTTAATTTCCGTTCCAATGAGCCCTCCTACGATATTCTAGGACCACTGAGTCAATACGATTATCCCTGGGAAAAAGAAAAAAAAAAAAAAATAAACACGCATCCTTGATGTTTCTTCTGGCAAAAAATGAAAAATTCCATTTTTGTAGATAGGAGCTTGAAAACTCTACAGTAGGGTTCTCTGATACGCTGAATATGATGGTGTGAGTTTCATTAAGGTTCTATAATTTTTAGGGGGTCTTTCCCCCTTTTGTTCGAAAATCAGCCAAATTTTCTCAGGCGCGTTACTTTTGATGGGTAAGATTAAACTTGATGAAACTTATATATTTGAAATCAGAATTAAAACATTATTCTTTTGATGTATCTATTGGTACCAAAATTCCGTTTTTTAGAGTTTCGGTTACCATTGAGCCGGGTCGCTCCTTACTTACAGTTCGTTACCACGAACTGTTTGAAAGCTCATAGTCTTTCAGCCTTAAGAATAGACAAATATCGACCGACCATTTCATTATAAGAATTTTTTGTGTTATACTTGGTTTGACTGCTGGTTTGTTTAATTAAATACATTTTGAGCTTATTGACCAAAAAAAAGTTCTGATTTACTATTTAAAAAGTTAAAGTAAAAAATAGTAAGCAAAAAATCCACCCAATTTGTTTGAGGTGTTTCAGGTTGAAGTTTTCTTGGTTCTGAGACTTTTCTAAGATATTTTCACGTCTTGAAATTTAATCAAAATAAAAAAAAGAATATTTCCCATAAAAAATGAACACAAACTATTTGTTTTCAAACTTTTTGTCCTTGATGACCTGTAATTGATCCCAAATCAGAATTTAAGAATATTGATCGGATGCCTTTAGGGGTTGCAGGGGGTGGACAGCTAAAACGGCGCAATAGGGGAGCCAGTAAACCTCCAATCTCTTTTGAATAAAAAAAGGCCATATAGCTTCCAATTTTCAATCAAGTAAGCCCCCCCCCCCCGAAGTTTCTGCGGCAACTTCTTTCACATGAAGTGCAATGGTGAAACAAACAAAAAAACACATTAAAGCAGTATCGTTCTTTACTTACGTAGCGCAATTGCGTTGCCTTTAATATTGAAGGGAGGCCTTTGGCCAATCCTGGGCGTATTACAAACCAAGAGCATGGCTATGTATAAAAAAGAGGATAAATAAAAATGCTTAGTTTTTCGGTGATACCCGGTTTAGAAATCTGCTATACCCTCAGAAGCTCAGCACCTGCTGGTGCCTATGGATCCCCTGACTGAACTTATTCACCATATTACATATTTTTAAAGTCAAGATAAAGATCACTGAAAGTGTCTCTTTTTTCGAGACTCCTGGCAGTTTTTTTTATATCTTGAGGACCTACAGGTGATGCTTTCTCTGCACAGACATATTTCACTGTTTGAAATTTAAACGATATTGGGGTTAAAAAAGACGTATGAGCTCCTAATCCAGTTGAACCGATGCCGCAATATGGACACCATATCCCAACTAGAATCCCCAGTACCCCAAACGACCCTCTAAACATGAATGAGCATATAAAATGGATATATTGATATTTGCTGATTTTCAAAGACACACTGGTAGTTAGTAATAAGGAATTAGTAAAACATTAAAGTCTTTCTATTTCTTTTTCCGTCAACTTTCAAGGGTTTGCTTTGTTAACAATGCTTTTTTACGATCTTGTCGATTTAATTTGTTTTGGATTCTAAGAATTGATAGACTTTTGGATCATATATAAACTTTTTAATCAGATCGGAAACAACAATGGATCTAAATAGCATCAAATTTCTAATGTTTCAGTAAAATCGAGATTTAAAGTCACTCTATGAACGTCACCTGTGTATGGTTTACTATTTTATTGTTATCAATATTACAACACAATCAAATAATTTTCTTAATCATATTAACTTTCTAAAATAAAATTCTTGTTTTAAATGTCCCTTAAACCAAAGTTTTTCTAATCCCTCACTATTTGAATTGTCGGAAAGGAATTGCACATAAGAGCATGGGGGCCCTTGGTGCTAATGTGAGTGAGCTCTTATGGTCCTATAAAAACCTCCCTTGAAAAGAGTTTCTTTTGAGACTTTATGATGTAAGAATATTTTTTTGTCAGAAAAGTGTGCAATAATTTTGCGTGTGCATAGCGTAGAAATATTACAAGGTTATGCTCTTCATATGTATTTTCAAAGCTTCTAAGGCAGCAGGGATTCCCTGGCATGCCTCTCCGGGCATGTATAATATGGGTTGCAGCCAAAATTCTATTTTTGAGAAGTACTAACTTGGGCCCGACTGATATTGTCGGATCGATGTGAGGGTCAGCGTCATTATCGGATATTGGAAAAATTTTCGATTGCCGGCTGATATATATATATATATATATATATATATATATATATATATATATATATATATATATATATATATATATATATATATATATATATATATATATATATATATATATATATATATATATATATATATATATATATATATATATATATATATATATATATATATATATATATATATATATATATATATATATACATGTATGTATATATACATATTATATATACTATCTTTATATGTGAGCAATAATTGTATTCATTTCTCAAAAACGGCTCCGTATCTTTCGGGAAAATGCTATCCCGGATTGCTCTCGCATAAAAAAACGATCTTGATAGGTCAGAAGTCTGGAAAAATTGGTTAAAAACCTAAATTTCAGAATAAACTGTAATAATCAAATATCTTTGAATAGACCTCAGTATGAAAAGACATTAAATTGCCTAAAGAACTAAATACTGGTAATTGCAAAAATATTTTCTATGTATTTTAACAAGGGACTACAACAATTCAAAAACCTTTAAAAATAAAATCAAAAGTTTGAAGCTTAGTAGAAATCGCTATTAGAAATTGAACTGGCTTAACAATCAACTATCATAGGCAGTGCAATAGCGCTGCCTAAGTAAAGAACGATGTTGGCACAATGTGTTATTTATTTATTTTTCTTTCCATACCAGGGCACTTCGTATCGAAGGAATTTTCATAAACTTTGAAAAGGGCTCATTCGAATGGAAATTGGAGTGGCTAGTGCCCTTTTAAATAGTCGAAAGTAATTGGACGGCAACTAGCCCCCCCCCCCCCCATACGCCCATTATTCCCCCAAAGACATTCAATCAAAATTTTGAGATAGCCATTTTGTTCAGAATATTTGATTTTAAAACAGAAAATATGTTTTTGACGCAGTCAATCCCCCACAACCCTCAGGGCAATGGTTTTAAGTTATGCCCTAGGGTGTATAAGAACGATGTTGGCACAAGGTATTATTCATTATCTCTTTCCTTTAGAGCAGGGCAGCTCGTATGGAAGAAGTTGTCGTAGAAACTTCAAAAAGGGCTCATTCAATTGGAAATTGGAGTGGCTTGTACCCTTTTAATAGTTGAAAGTGATTGGAAAGCAACTAACACCCCTTCCACGCCCACCATTTCCCGAAACACATACAATAAAAAATTTTTAGATAGCTATTTTGTTCAGGGTAGTTGATTTCTAGACAGATATTATGTCTTTGAGGAGGACACTCCCCCACAGCATTCAGGGCAAGGGTTGTAAGTTATGCCCTAGGGACACGTATAGTTTTTATAGAAGGCGTTCTCGTAGAAATTTCAAAAAAGGCTAGGCTCATTCGATTGGATATTCAAAGGAATAAAGCCTTTTTTGATATTCATAAGTGATTGGAGGGCAACAACCCCCCCTCCCACGCCAAACTTTTCCCAAAACACATCCAATCAAAATTTTGAGATAACCATTTTATTTAACATAGTTTTAAATTCGGGAAATTAGGTCTTTGAGGATTACCCCCCCACAGCTCTCAGGGCAAGGGTTGTAAATTATGCGCAGGGGACGTATAAGGTTTTTATAGAACGCTTAAAAAGGGCTCATTCGATTGGAAATTTAAATGGCTAGTGCCCTTTTTAATAGTCAAAAGTGATTGGAAGGCAACTAACACCCCTTCCACGCCCACCGTTTCCCCAAACACATCCAATCAAAATTTTGATATAGCCATTTTGTTCCACGCAGTTTAAAGTTCAGGAAATTATACCTTTGAGCAAGAAACTCCCCCCACAGTCTTCAGAGCAAGGGTTATAAGTTAGGCCCTAGGTGCATATAAGTTTTTGTTGAAATCTGTATCTTATAAACTTGAAAAAGGGCTCATTCGATTAGAAATTCAAAGGTCTAGTGTCCTTTTTAATAGTAGAAAGTGATATAAGGGCAACTAACTCCCCTCTATCGCCCAACTTTTCCCCAAACACATCCATTAAACATTTTTAGATAGCCATTTTGTTCAGCGTAGTTGAATTCCAGATAGAAAAAATTGATTGGAAGGCAACTAACACCCCTTCCACGCCCACCATTTCCCCAAACACATCCAATCAAAATATTGAGATAGCCATTTTGTTCCACGCAGTTTAGAGTTCAGGAAATTATACATTTGAGCAGGGTACTCCCCCACAGTCTTCAAAGCAAGGGTTATAAGTTATGCCCTAGGGACATATAAGGTTTTTATTGAAATCTTTGTCGTAAAAACTTGAAAAAGGGCTCATTCGATTGGAAATTAAAAGGGCTAGTGCCCTTTTTAATAGTAGAAAGTGATTTGAGGGCAACTAACCCCCCTCTGACGCCCACCTTTTCTCCAAAAACATCCAATCAAAATTTTTAGACAGCCATTTTATTCAACATAGTTGAAAGTAGTTAAGGAAATTATGTCTTTAAGGATGACAAACCCTCGCCCCCCCCCCACAGCCCTCAGAGCAAGGGTTGTAAGTTATGCCCTGGGGACATATAAGGTTTTTTTGTTCTTACTTAAATAACTTTAATAAATCAAATAATATTAACATTTTGATTACTAAATATCAGAGTATGTATATTAAACTGACAATTCACATTCATTTGTATTTTTAGTAAAGTGCAAATTATGTTCTGGCCTTAGGAAGGCATAGGGGTTTTGAGCCCAACTTATGTTAATTTCTGCTCGTTTTCAGTTTGACTCGGTTATTTGTTGTAATTTCTGTTCGTTTTGGGTTTCGTTTATTTAATCGATGCTGATTTGTGGTAGTTTCACGCTCGGTAGATTATTTGATTTGATTTTTGCTCATTTTTTGTTTAATGTGAGTTCTTTACTTTTCTTAGAAAAACTTATTTTGTGGAAATTTTTTTTTTAGCTAATTTCTGTTCGTTTTATATTGGTATAGTCTTTCAGGGAATAAAAAAATAATACTTTAAATTTTTTCGTTTTTTTAAGAGTTTATGGTTTGGCCTGCTATTTGTGTGCTGGAGAAAAATTTTCAGCAATTTTTAACAACAGACACCCTTTTAAAAATCTGGACATAAATAGTAGTGTTTAATTTAGTTTCATACTTCCTCTAGTTGACCTGAAATGGAAAACTTGATACCATTTGCAATAAAATCCGTTTACTTTCTTTGATAGGTTGGATACACTTACGCTATTTTGATTTGGTTAAATTTTAAGAGCAGAAGTAGCCCACAAAAGTTTAAACATAATACCTTCAGTCGTACTTGGGATACTGCTGAGATGCCTTATTGGGAATCTTAAGGCAACATTTAGTTTTGAAACATAAAGGCAAATGGGGGGGTGGGCGTGGGAGGGGGATTAGTTTCCCTCCAATCACTTTCGACTATTAAAAAGGGCATCAGCCTTTTTCTTTTTTCAATCGAATGAGCCCTTTTCGAAGTTCCTATGACAACTTCTTCGATAAGAAGTGTCCTGGTCTAAACAACAACAACAACAACAAAAATAATAAATTATACCCACATCGATATTTACTATAAGACTGTCAAGCCTTCCAATCAATTTCGACTACTAAAAAGGGCACTAGACCTTTCGATTTACAATTGAATGAGCCCTTTTGGAGTTTCTACAACAACGCTTTCTATACACACCTTATATGCCCCCACGACGTAAATTACAGCCCTTACCCTAAGGGCTGTGAGGGTGGTTGCCATCCTTTAAGACCTATTTTCCAGAACTTTCAACCACGTTAAACAAAATGGCTATCTCAAAATCTTGATTGGAAGTGTCTGGGAAAATGGTGGGCGTGAAAGGGATGTTACTCGCTCCCCAATCACTTTCAAGTATTAAAAAAGGCACTAGCCCTTTCAATTTCCAATCAAATGAGCCATTTTGAAGTTTCTACGACAACGCTTTCAATAAAAACCTTATATGCCCCAGGGCAAAACTTACAACCCTTGCCATGAGGGCTGGGGTTGGGGGGGGGGGTTGTCATTCTTAAAGACATGATTTCCAGAATTTTCTGCAACGTTGAACAAAATGGCTGTCTGAAAATTTTGATTGGATGTGTTTTGGGGAATAGTGGGCGTGAGAGGTATTATTTCCTGAACTTTTAACTGTGTGGAACAAAAAGGCTATCTCAAAAGTTTGAATGGATGTGCTTGGGGGAATGGTGGGCGTGGAAGGGGTGTTAGTTGCCTTTCAATCACTTTCGACTATTAAAAAGGGCACAAGCCACTTCAATTTCCAATCGACTGAGCTCTTTTTGAAGTTTCTACAAGAACGCGTTCTATAAAGACCTTATATGCCTCCACGGCATAACTTACAACCTTTGCCCTGAGGACTGTGGGGGATATGTCATCCTTAAAGACCTAATTTCCATAACTTTCAACTACATTGAGCAAAATGGCTATCTTATAATTTTGATTGCACGTGTTTTGGGAAAAGGTGGGCGTGAGAGGGGGGTCAGTTGCCCTCCAGCCACTTTTGACTACTAAAAAGGGCACTAACCCTTTGAATTTTCAATCGAATGAGCTTTTTTGAAGTTTCTATGACAATTTTTTCTGTAAAAACCTTATATGCCCCCAGGGCATAATTTAAAACCCTTGCCCTGAGGGTTGTGGGGGAGTGACCTCCTCAAAAACATATTTTCTATCTGGAAATCCTCTACACTGAACAAAATGGCTATCTCAAAATTTTTATTGGATTTGTTTCGGGAAATGTTGGGTGTGGAAGGGGTGCTAGTTGCCTTCCAATCACTTTCGGCAATTGAAAAGGGCACAAGCCACTCCAATTTCCAATTGAATGAGCTCTTTTCGAATTTTCTACGACAACTTCTTCGATATGAAGTGCCCTGGTCTAAAGGAAAAAAAATAATAAATAATGCATTGTGCCAACATCGTTCTTATATGCCCCTAAGGTATAACTTAAAACACTTGCCCTGAGGGTTGGGGGGATTGACCTCCTCAAAAAGATATTTTCTATCTGGAAATCAACTACGCTGAACAAAATGGCTATCTTAAAATTTTGATTGGATTTGTTTGGGGGAATGATGGACGTTGTGGGGGGGGGGGGCTTGTTGCCTTCCAGTCACTTTTGACTATTAAAAAGGGGACTATCCACTCCAATTGCCAATCGAATGAGCCCTTTTTGAAGTTTCTACGACAACTCGTTCGATACAAAGTGTCCTAGTCTAAAACCTAGAAAATAAAATAAATAATATCAAATAATGTCCTATGAAAATGTCAAGCCTTTCTATCACTTTCGACTATTAAAAAGAGCACTAGGCCTTTCGATTACCAATCGAATGAGAGCTTTTTGAAACGACGCTTTCTATGAACACCTTATATGCTCCAAGGGCATAAATTACAACCCTTACCCTAAGGGCTGTTAGGGTGGTTGTCATCCTCTAAGACCTAGTTTCCAGAACTTTCAACTACGTTAAACAAAATGGCCATCTCAAAATTTTGATTGGTTGTGTTTGGGGAAATGGTGGGCGTGAGAGGGGTGTTAGTCACTCTCCAGTAACTTTCAACTATCAAAAATGGTACTAGCCATTTCAATTTACAATCAAATGAGCTCTTTTGAAGTTTCTACAAATCACTTTCGACTATTTTAAAAGGGCACTAACCCTTTGAATTTCCAATCGAATGAGCTCTTTTTCACGTTTTTATGAGAAAGATTTCAATAAAAACCTTATATGCCCCCAGGGTATAATTTATAATCCATGTCCTGAAGACTATTGGGGGAGTGTCCTGCTCAAAGGTATAATTTCCTGAACTTTAAACTGCGTGGAACAAACTGGCTATCTCAAAATTTTGATTGGATGTGTTCGGGGAAATGGTGGGTGGGAAGGGGTGTTAGTTGACTTCCAATCACTTTCGACTATCAAAAAGGACACTACTCATTTCAGCTTCCAATCGAATGACCCCTTTTTGAAGTTTTTACGACAACGCGTTCTATAAAAACCTTATATGCCCCCGGGGCATAACTTAAAACCCTTGCCCTGAAGGCTATGGGGGATTGTCCTCCTCCAAGACATAATTTCTATCTGGAAATCAACTACGCTGAACAAAACGTCTATCTCAAAATTTTGATTGGATGTTCTTCGGGAAATGGTGGGCTTGGAAGGGATGTTAGTTGCCTTTCAATCACTTTCGACTATTAAATAGGGCACAAGCCACTCCAATTTCCAATTGAATGAGCCCTTTCCGAATTTTCTACGAAAACTTCTTCGATACGAAGTGCCTTGCTCTAAAGAAAAATAAATAAATAATGCATTGTGCCAACATCGTTCTTATATACCCACAGGGCATTATTTAAAACCCTTGCCCTGAGGGTTCTGGGGGAGTGTCCTCCTCAAAAACATATTTTCTATCTGGATATCAACTACGCTGAACAAAATGACTATCTCAAAATTTTAATTGGATGTGTTTTGGGGAATGATATGCGTGGGGGGGGGGGGCTATGTGCCCTCCAATCACTTTCGACTATTAAAAAGGACACTATCCATTCCAATTTTCAGGCGAGTGAGCCCTTTTCGAAGTTTATACGACAACTACTTCGATACCAACTACCCTGGTATGGAAAAACAAAAAACAAAAAAATAAATAATACATTGTGCCTACATCGTTTTTTACTTAGGCAGCGCGATTGCACTGCCTATGATATGCCACTTCTGCAAACATCCATGTTTTCTTTTGTGTGCTCAAAAGGTGCTGATCAGAAAAGGTAAAGAAAATTAAGCAATTCTTGTAAATGGCCTAATTTTTGGAATACACACTGAATTATTGTGGCTGTTCTTGGTTTGTAATAGACCAGGAAGAAACAAATGAGCATGAATATGGGCAGAGAATGGGGGGTTTAAACTTTAGGTAAGGTTATTTTTCCGGAGGAGAAATTATCGGCAAATTATATCAGTATCGTATCGGTACGCATTCGATATATCGAAATAGGTACGGGAGCCCAAAAATCCATATCGATCGGGTCCTAGTGTTAACACTCTTCCAACTCTTCAAGTACTTTGGGAGCTTCATCAAATCTGACAGTAGCCTTTAGCGTAAAGCTACCACACATATTGCATATGGAAGGAGAGCTTCTGATAAAGCAAGGAGTGTTTGAAGAATCGCAACACATTCCCTGATACTTCAGCTCCAATTTCTCAACCGCACTGCCCCTTCCATTAATATATGGACATCAATCTTGGTTGTTGATTCAGCAGCTCAAAAAAACAGGTTTAGAAATCCATGAGTTTGGAAAGAACTATATCATATCCATTTAGACCCCGGCACCGCGCCGGCGAATCGACCGGTCGCCGCTGACGAAGGGCCCGGTCGACCACCACCGAAGTTTCACAATGCTGCTGGCACGCCACAGGCTCGCCACCACCGGCAGGGGTGGTGGCTTTTGGTCGACTTTAAGTTAATTTTGCGGCAATTGTTTATTGCGTCAACCGCAAAGTCAGTAGAGTTGACCTTTTGAATTTGCCAAGGCCCCTGTACCAAACAGGTTTTTCTGGTAGGTATTCTATTCTACAGGTCATTAGACCTTTCAAAGAGATTTACGCAATACCGGCCCTATGGGTAAACATTTCTACAGGTCATTACACCTTTCAAAGAGATTTACGCAATACCGGTCCTATAGGTAAACAAATTTACTGAATTTTTATTTCATGATATACAAGTTTTTTTTAGGTTAAATCCATGTCAGAAAAACCGGTGTGTCTTTTTTAGTTGCCAATATATTTAGAATGGTTTTAAGTTGAAAATTGTGACGTAAAAATAACTCAGTTATTTGCTTGCGTGTATAGGGATTCCCATGTTATGTGCGTGCCTGTATTTTGTGTTAAATAAGTAGTTTTTGTATCTTTTAAAAGAGCTTTAAGGGGTTTGAGAGATTCAGTTGCCTAATTCCGTGTGGTTTTTCTTTACTTAGTGCTCATTAAAAACGTATTTTTTTTTTTAAATAAGTAGTTTTTGTATGTGTTAAAAAGAGATTTAAGGGGTTTGAGAGACTCAGTTGCCTGATTCCGTGTGGTTTGTCTTTACGTAGTGCTCATTAAAAACGAAGTGTTTGTTTTAAATAAGAAGTTTTTGTATAATTTAAAAGAGCATTAATGGGTTTGAGAGACTCTGTTGCCTGAATACGTGTGGCTTTTCTTTACTTAGTGCTCATTAAAAACGCAGTTTTTGTTTTAAATAAGTAGTTTTTGTTTATTTGCTTGCATTTATAGGAATTCCCAAGTTTTTTGCTTGCGTGTATAGGAATTCCCATGCTTTTTTAAGGGCTTATGTCTCCCCCCATGCTATTATAAGAGTTTATATCCCCTTCCTATGCTATTCCAGGACCTTAATTTCCTTCCTATGCTATTATAAGGGCTTTTCCGTGTGGTTTTACTTTCCTTGGTGTCCATTAAAAACAAAATTTTTGTGTTAAAAAAGTAGTTTTTATATATTTTAAGAGCTTTACAGGGTTTGAGAGACTCGATTTCCTGATTCCGTGTGGTTTTTCTTTACTTGGTGCACATTAAAAACAAAATTTTTGTGTTAAATAAGTAGTTCTTGTATCTTTTAAAAGAGCTTTACGGGGTTTGAGACACTCTGTTGCCTGATTCCGTGTGGTTTTTCTTTACTTAGTGCCCATTAAAAACGAAATTTTTGTGTTAAATAAGTAGTTTTTGTATCTTTTAAAAGAGCTTTAAGGGGTTTGACAGACTCAGTTGCCTGATTCCGTGTGGTTTTTCTTTACTTAGTGCTCATTAAAAACTAAGTTTTTGTGTTAAATAAGTTGTTTTTATATCTTTTAAAATAGTTTTAAGGGGTTTGAGAGACTCAGTTGCTTGATTCCGTGTGGTTTTTCTCTACTTAGTGCTCATTAAAAATGAAGTTTTTGTTTTAAATAAGTAGTTATTGTATCTGTTAAAAGAGCTTGAAGGGGTTTGAGAGACACGGTTGACTGAGTTCATGTGCTTTTTCTTTACTTGTTCCACATTAAAAAATAAATTTTAGACTGAAAAGTGTTTGATTGGCGGAAGGATGTATTAGCGAAGTTATAGTGGAGGGGCGAGTTGCTAGCGAAAAACCCGTGTGGATGAGTTGAGATAAAAAAAATTTTAACAAGAAATGACTGAAGTGTTTTTGGGGGGGGGGGTTGATTGCCAGAAGGATGTATTAGCTTGTATTAACAAGAAATGGCTGAAAAGGGTTTTGGGGGGGATGGGTTGATTGGCAGAAGGATATATTAGCGAAGTTATAGTGGAAGGTGAGTTGCTAGCGAAAAATCTAAGCTAATAGGGGTTGTTGACCGTAAACTCTAGTTTTTTGTAAGAAATTTATGGAAAATACAAGTCGTTGGCTCATAGGTGAAACTTAAGTCCAAGTATAGATTGACAAATACACTTTTTCTATAGAATCTGAGCTAATAAGGGTTTTTGACCATAAACTATGGTTTATTTTAAGAAAATTATGGAATATACAATCCTCTCATTCAAATATGAAAGTTAGGTCCATTCTCTGGTTCAAATGTGGAAAAACCCGTGTGAATGAGTTGAAATAGAAATTTTTTAACAAGAAATGACTGAAAAGTGTTTTCGGGGAGATGGGTTGATTGGCAGAAGGATGTATTAGCATAGTTATAGTGGAGGCCGAGTTGCTAGCGAAAAACCCGTGTGGACGATTTTAAATAAAAAAATTTAACAAGAACTGACCTAAAAATGTTGTACGGGAGATGGATTGATTGGCAGAAGGATGTTTTAGCGAAGTTATAGTGGGGGGCAAGTTGCTAGTGAAAAATCTAAGCTCAGACTGGTTTTTGACCGTTAACTCTACTTTTTTGTAAGAAAATTATGGA
Source organism: Artemia sp. Qi Xiang Cuo (assembly GCF_049724085.1). Classification (NCBI taxonomy): domain Eukaryota; kingdom Metazoa; phylum Arthropoda; class Branchiopoda; order Anostraca; family Artemiidae; genus Artemia; species Artemia sp. Qi Xiang Cuo. The sequence goes on along the minus strand of NC_142801.1, from coordinate 47,694,495 downwards.
AAATACAATTTGTTGGTTCATAAGTGAACTTAAGTCCAGGTATGGATCGAAAAATAAACTATTTCTGTAGAATCTGAGCTAATAAGGGTTTTTGACCATAAACTCTAGTTTCCTGTAAGAAAATTATGGAAAATACAATTCTCTCGTTCAAATGTGAAACTTAGGTCAATTCTCTGATTCAAATGTGAAACTTAAGTCCAGTTTTGGATACTCATAATAATGAGGACTGATGGTTCTAATTCAATTTTTTTTTTTCATAAAAAGAAAATATTTTTTTTTAAACTTCGAAATTATTCAACTTTATTTTTTTTTGTACGTATCTTAAAATAACAAAATATACTTACGGCTTTAACAATTGTACTCTGTGAATGGTCAGAGACACAATGTGGCTTTCCCACTGGTATTCTATGTCCGGATATTGACACTACCTAGTCTATTGCATGTATTAAATCAGTATTTTTTACGCAGTGGAACGATAAACACATAAGTCATATCTTTTAAAGAAGTGAAGATGGAGCATTTTAATAAAGTGTGTTCACATGTCAATGTTATTGTAGCATAGCATGCTGACAAGGAGAGGTATTTAAACTATGAGAGAAGTAAAAATGGTAGCACTATTGGAAATGTATGTGTGCATTGTCATGACAGTAAGGAATTTAATTTCTTTGGAGTACAAAAAAAATTCCACTCTTGTTAGGGTGGATATGCAAGAGTGAGATATCCAGAGATGATAGCACTCAAAGAAATTGCCAACATAAAAATAATAGTTGATGAAGAGGGAAATCTTCTTGCCAGTGCTTATGGTAACATTTTACCACTTTTTGCACCCCATTATCAACTTTCGGGTATTAGCATTCAACAGAAGATTAAAAGAAGAAATGCATATTCTCCTGCTAATATCATAAGCCGTATCTTGTCTAAGTGTAGAAACTGTTACTATTGTAAAAATATTGTTGCAATAGACAGTGAAATTGCCGTAAAAATCAAAAGGGCATTGGCAGAAAATATCACTAAGGAACATAAAGATGAATCGATGAAAAACAAAGTGCCAGCAAACGTCACTACCATTAATCAAACAATTAATGAAACAAATAATAGCAAAGATGAAATGCATATTAAACATGTGGATGACCTCCCATTAGAAATGTGTTCCCATGCTAGTGTTATTGTAGCATTGAATGCTGACAAGGAGAAGTATTTGAACAATGAAACAAGTACAAGTGGTAGCACTATCGGAAACGTATGCGTGCGTTGTCATGACACTATGGAATTAAATTTCTTTTGAATACCAAAAAAATTCAATTATACAAATGATGGATATGGGAAAGTATCATTTCCAGAGATGTTAGTACTCAAATAGAATGCCAACATAAAAATAATAGTTGATGAAGAGGGGTATCTTCATGCTAGTGCTATAGGTAACATGCTACCTATTGATAGAACCTTTCATCGGCTTTTAGGTATTAGCATTCAAATGAAAGCAAAGAGGAAAAGAAAGGCATACTCTGCTACTAATATCATAAACCATATCTTGTCTACATACCGAAACTGTTACCTGTGTAAAAATAATGTGATAATAGACAGTGAAATTGCCAGAAAAAAAGGGTATTGTCAGAAAATATCACTATGGAATATAAAGATGAAACAATGAAAAACAAAAGCACCAGCAAAACGTTACTGGCATTGATCAAACAGCCAATTAATCAAATAATACCAAAGACGAAAAGCATATTGAGCTTGTTCATGAGACACCAGTAAAAATTGTGTATGATTCAAAATGGAATAATGATTATTCTACTGATTACGAACTAAGAGAAGACAATAACTACAATATCAAGAGAGAACATGGTGAACTATTTTATGGAACAGATTGAAAACGTCCAAAGTTAATCATTGATATTAATAATGTATCATAATATATTTTTGTATTAATATTCTAAATAACATTATTTAATTAAAAATATTACATTGTTATATGTTCATTATTTTTTAGAGTAAGATAGCATATCAAGCGTATAGAATGTCTATTAAAACATCGACGATGTAAGAAAAGGAATTTGCTTACATCTTTTGTCAGACACATGTGATAACATTGTCAAAATCTAGGTATCAGAATGAAAAATTGTAGGTAAGTAAGTAAGCAAGTAAGTAAGTAAGTAAGTAAGTAAGTAAGTAACAAACACTTTCTTGAATTCACCTCATGGATACACAATGCAGAAATTTCATTAAAGAAATTATGAAAAAATTGTAAGTAAGTAGCAAATTCTTTCTTGAATTCACCTCGTGGATACACAATGCAGAAATTTCATTAAAGAAATTATGAAAAAGTTGTAAGTAAGTAGCAAATTCTATCTTGAATTCACCTGCTGGATAAACAAAGACATTTCGTTGAAAAAATTATTAGAAAATTCCAAGTAAGTAACAAACTCATTATTGTTTTCACGACTTAGATACACGATGTAGAAATTTTATTCAAGAAATTATGAAAAAAATTCTCAGTAAGTAACAATTTCTTTCTTAAAGTCAACTCTTGGATACACAATACAGAAATTTCATTCAGTAAATTATGAAAAAAATTGTAAGTGAGTAACAAACTCTTTCCTGAAGTCACCTCTTGGATACACAATGCAGAAACTTCATTTAAGAAATTATCAAAAATTGTAAGTAAGTAGCAAATTCTTTCTTGAATTCGCCTCTTGGATAAATAAAAAAGACATTTCATTCAAGAAATTTTGACAAAATTCCAAGTAAGTAACAAACTCATCATTGTTTTCACGACTTAGATACACGATGTAGAAATTTAGTTCAAGAAATTATGAAAAAATTCTCAGTAAGTAACAATTTCTTTCTTGAAGTCAACTCTTGGATACACAATACGGAAATTTCATTCAATAAATTATGGAAAAATTGTAAGCAAGTAACAAACTCTTTCCTGAAGTCACCTCTTGGATACACAATGCAGAAAATTCATTTAAGAAATTATCAAAAATTTTAAGTAAGTAGTAAATTCTTTCTTGAATTCACCTCTTGGATAAACAAAAAAAAGTCATTTCATTCAAGAAATTATGACAAAATTCTAAATAAGTAACAAATCCTTTCTTGAAGTTACCTCATGGATACACAACGCAGAAATTTCATTTAAGAAATTATCAAAAATTGTAAGTAAGTAGCAAATTCTTTCTCGAATTCGCCTCCTGGATCAATAAAAAAGACATTTCATTCAAGAAATTATGACAAAATTCTAAGTAAGTAACAAACTCTTTCTTGAAGTTACCTCATGGATACATAATGCAGAAATTTCATTTAAGAAATTATGAAACAATTGTAAGCAAGTAACAAACTCTTTCCTGAAGTCACCTCGTAGATACACAATGCAGAAATTTCATTAAAGAAATTATGAAAAAATTGTAAGTAAGTAGCAAATTCTTTCTTGAATTCACCTGCTGGATAAACGAAAAGACATTTCGTTCAAGAAATTATAACAAAATTCCAAGTAAGTAACAAACTCATTATTGTTTTCACGACTTAGATACACGATGTAGAAATTTAATTCAAGAAATTATGAAAAATTCTCAGTAGGTAACAATTTCTTTCTTGAAGTCAACTCTTGGATACACAATACGGAAATTTCGTTCAATAAACTATGAAAAAATTGTAAGCAAGTAACAAACTCTTTCCTGAAGTCACCTCTTGGATACACAATGCAGAAACTTCATTTAAGAAATTATCAAAAATTGTATGTAAGTAGCAAATTCTTTCTTGAATTCGCCTCTTGGATAAACAAAAAAAAGTCATTTCATTCAAGAAATTATGACAAAATTCTAAATAAGTAACATATCCTTTCTTGAAGTTACCTCATGGATACACAACGCATTATTGTTTTCACGACTTAGATACACGATGTAGAAATTTAATTCAAGAAATTATAAAAAAGGAAAGTAAGTAACGAACTCTTTATTGATTTCATCTCTTGGATACAAAAAAAAGACATTTCATTCAAGAAATTATGACAAAATTCTAAGTAAGTAAAAAACTCATTCTTGAATTCGCCTTCATATGCACAATACAGAAATTTCATTCTATGGGACCTCTACACGTGATTAAACACGTTTTGAAACTACATGCTATTTGCTTGCCTATCCTTGGCACCTTTCCAAACGAGCGGGGATTCCCCACTGGTTCCTACACATTGCAAAAAAGTGACGTCTCTGTGTTGTCTCTGTGTCGTCTCTTTGATCACACAAACATAGAGACGAGACACGCACAGACACGACACACAAACAGAGTCATAGTGAGAGAGATATCCAAAAGTTGGGTTGATCTAGGTTCCCTTAGAGTGGCGCGCCACTCTAAGTGAACCTATATCAACCCAACTTTTTGGATATCTCTCTCACTATGACTCTGTTTGTGTATCGTGTCTGTGCGTGTCTCGTCTCTATGTGTGTGTGATCACAGAGACGACACAGAGACAACACAGAGACGTCACTTTTTTGCAATGTGTAGGAACCAGTGGGGAATCCCGCTCGTTTGGAAAGGTGCCAAGGAAAGGCAAGCAAATAGCATGTAGTTTCAAAACGTGTTTAATCACGTTTAGAGGTCCCATAGAATGAAATTTCTGTATTGTGCATGTGAACGGCGAATTCAAGAATGAGTTTTTTGCTTACTTAGAATTTTGTCATAATTTCTTGAATGAAATGTCTTTTTTTTGTATCCAAGAGGTGAAAATCAATAGAGTTTGTTAATAACTTTTCTTTTTTTATAATTTCTTGAATTAAATTTCTACATTGTGTATCTAAGTCATGAAAACAATAAAGTGTTGCATCCATGAGGTAATTTCAAGAAAGGATTTGTTACTTTTTTAGAATTTTGTCATAATTTCTTGAATGAAATGACTTTTTTTGTTTATTCAAGAGGCGAATTCAAGAAAGAATTTGCTACTTACTTATAATTTTTGATAATTTCTTAAATGAAGTTTCTGCATTGTGTATCCAAGAGGTGACTTCAGGAAAGAGTTTGTTAATTGCTTACAATTTTTTCATAATTTATTGAATGAAATTTCCGTATTGTGTATCCAAGAGTTGACTTCAAGAAAGAAATTGTTACTTACTGAGAATTTTTCATAATTTCTTGAATTAAATTTCTACATCGTGTATCTAAGTCGTGAAAACAATAATGAGTTTGATACTTACTTGGAATATTGTCATAATTTCTTGAACGAAATGTACTTTTGTTTATCCAGCAGGTGAATTCAAGAAAGAATTTGCTACTTACTTACAATTTTTTCATAATTTCTTTAATGAAATTTCTGCATTGTGTATCCACAAGGTGACTTCAGGAAAGAGTTTGTTACTTGCTTACAATTTTTTCATAATTTCTTAAATGAAATTTCTGCATTATGTATCCATGATGTAACTTCAAGAAAGAGTTTGTTGCTTACTTAGAATTTTGTCATAATTTCTTGAATGAAATATCTTTTTTATTGATCCAGGAGGCGAATTCGAGAAAGAATTTGCTACTTACTTACAATTTTTGATAATTTCTTAAATGAAAATTCTGCATTTTATATCTACGAGGTGTATTCAAGAATGAGTTTGTTACTTGCTTACAATTTTTTCGTAATTTCTTAATTGAAATATCTGTATTGTGCATTCAGGAGGAGGATTCAAGAAACAGTTTGTTACTTACTTAGAATTTTGTCATAATTTCTTGAATGAAATGTCTTTTTTATTGAACCAGGAGGCGATTTCGAGAAAGAATTTGCTATTTACTTACTATTTTTGATCATTTCCTAAATGAAATTTCTGCGTTGTGTATCCATAAGTTCAATTCAAGAAATTAATCTTTAATTATTGATTATTTTGTCATTATTTATTGAATTAGACTTCTTTTTTTTTGTTTATCCAAGAGGCGAATTCAAGAAAGAATTTACTACTTAGTTAAAATTTTTTGATAATTTCTTAATCTAAATTTCTACATTGTGTATCCAAAAGATGACTTCAGGAAAGGGTTTGTTACTTGCTTAAAATTTTTTCATAATTCATTGAATGAAATTTCCGTATTGTGTATCCAAGAGTTGACTTCAAGAAAGAAATTGTTACTTACTGAGAATTTTTTCATAATTTCTTGAATTAAATTTCTACATCGTGTATCTAAGTCGTGAAAACAATAATGAGTTTGTTACTTACTTGGAATTTTGTCATAGTTTCTTGAATGAAATGACTTTTTTGTTTATCCAAGAGGCGAATTCAAGAAAGAATTTGCTACTTACTTACAATTTTTGATAGTTTCTTAAATGAAGTTTCTGCATTGTGTATCCAAGAGGTGACTTCAGGAAAGAGTTTGTTACTCGCTTACAATTTTTCATAATTTACTGAATGAAATTTCCTTATTGTTTATCCAAGAGTTGACTTTAAGAAAGAAATTGTTACTTACTGAGAATTTTTTCATAATTTCTTGAATAAAATTTCTACATCGTGTATCTAAGTCGTGAAAACCATAATGAGTTTGTTACTTACTAGGAATTTTCTCATAATTTCTTGAACTAAATGTCTTTTTTGTTTATCCAGCAGGTGAATTCAAGAAAGAATTTACTACTTACTTACAATTTTTTCATAATTTCTTTAATGAAATTTCTGCATTTTGTATCCACGAGGTGACTTCATGAAAGAGTTTGTTACTTGCTTACAATTTTTTCATAATTTCTTAAATGAAATTTCTGCATTGTGTATCCATGAGGTGAATTCAAGAAAGAGTTTGTTACTTACTTACTTACTTACTTACTTGCTTACTTACTTACCTACATTTTTTCCATTCCGATACCTAGATTTTGACAATGTTATCCCATGTGTCTGACAATAGATGTACGCAAATTCCTTTTCTTACATCGTCGATGTTTTAATAGACATTCTATACGCTTGATATGCTAGCTTACTCTAAAAAATAATGAACAAATAACAATGTAATATTTTTAATGAAATAATGTTATGTAGAATATTAATACAAAAATATATTATGATACATTATTAATATCAATGATTAACTTTGGACATTTTGAATCTGTTCCATAAAATAGTTAACCATGTTCTCTTTATATTGTAGTTATTGTCTTCTCTTAGTTCGTAATCAGTAGAATAATCATTATTCCATTTTGAATCATACACAATTTTTACTGGTGTCTCATGAACAGGCTCAATATGCTTTTCGTCTTTGGTATTATTTGATTCATTGCCTGTTTGATCAATGCCAGTAACGTTTTGCTGGTGCTTTTGTATTTGATCGTTTCATCTTTATATTCCATAGTGATATTTTCTGACAATACCCGTTTTATTTTTCTGGCAATTTCACTGTCTATTATCACATTATTTTACACAGGTAACAGTTTCGGCACGTAGACAAGATATGGTTTATGATATAAGTAGCAGAGTAGGCCTTTCTTTTCCTCATTGCTTTCATTTGAATGCTAATACCTAAAAGCCGACGAAAGGTTCTATCAATAGGTAGCATGTTACCTATAGCACTAGCATGAAGATACCCCTCTTCATCAACTATTATTTTTATGTTGGCATTCTCTTTGAGTAATAACATCTCTGGAAATGATACTTTCGCATATCCACCATGAATTTTTTTTGGTACTCCAAAGAAATTTAATTCCATAGTGTCATGACAACGCACGCATACGTTTCCAATAGTGCTACCACTTGTACTTGTTTCATAGTTCAAATACTTCTCCTTGTCAGCATTCAATGCTACAATAACACTAGCATGGGAACATATTTCTAATGGGGGGTCATCCACATGTTCAATATGCACTTCATCTTTGCTATTATTTGGTTCATTAATTGTTTGATTAATGGTAGTGACGTTTGCTGGCACTTTTTTTTTCATCGATTCATCTTTATATTCCTTAGTGATATTTTCTGCCAATGCCCTTTTTATTTTTCCGGCAATTTCACTGTGTATCACAACATTATTTTTACAAAGGTAACGGTTTCGACACGTAGGCAAGATACGATTAATGATATTAGTAGAAGAGTATGCTGGTCTTTCATTTGATCTTCTGTTGAATACTAATACCCGAAAGTTGACGATGGGGTGTAACAAGAGGTAGCATGTTACCACAAGCACTGGCAAGAAGATGTCCCTCTTCATCAACTATTATTTTTATGTTGGCATTTTCTTTGAGTGCTATCATCTCAGGATATCTCACTCTTGCATATCCACCATAAGAAGAGTTGAATTTTTTGGTACTCCAAAGAAATTAAATTCCTTACTGTCATGACAATGCACACATAAATTTCTAATAGTGCTACCATTTTTACTTCTTTCATAGTTTAAATACTTCTCCTTGTCAGCATTCAATGCTACAATAACATTGACATGTGAACACACTTTATTAAATTGCTCCATCTTCACTTTTTTAAAAGATATGACTTATGTGTTTATCATTCTACTGCGTAAAAAATACTGATTTAATACATGCAATAGACTAGGTAGTGTCGAAATCCGGACATAGAATACCAGTGGGAAAGCCACATTGTGTCTCTGACCATTCACAGAGTACAATTGTTAGAGCCGTAAGCATATTTTGTCATTTTAAGATACGTACAAAAAAAAATAAAGTTGAATAATTTCGAAGTTTAAAAAAATAGTTTGTTTTTATGAAAAAAAAAATATTGAATTAGAACCATTAGTCATCATTATTATGAGTATCCAAAACTGGACTTAAGTTTCACATTTGAATCAGAGAATTGACCTAAGTTTCACATTTGAACGAGAGAATTGTATTTTCCATAATTTTCTTACAGGAAACTAGAGTTTATGGTCAAAAACCCTTATTAGCTCAGATTCTACAGAAATAGTTTATTTTTCGATCCATACCTGGACTTAAGTTCACCTATGAACCAACAAATTGTATTTTCCATAATTTTCTTACAAAAAACAAAGGTTTACGGTCAAAAACCCTTATTAGCTTAGATTTTTCACTAGCAACTTGCCCTCCACTATAACTTCGCTAATACATCCTTCTGCCAATCAACCCATCTCCCCCAAAACATTTTTCAGACAATTCTTGTTAAAAATTTTTATTTAAACTCATACACACGGGTTTTTCGCTAGCAACTCGACCTCCACTATAACTATGCTAATACTTCCTTCTGCCAATCAACCCATCTCCCCCAAAACACTTTTCAGTCATTTCTTGTTAAAAAATTTCTATTTCAACTCATTCACTCGGGTTTTTCCACATTTGAACCAGAGAATGGACCTAACTTTCACATTTGAACGAGAGAATTGTATTTTGCATAATTTTCTTACAGGAAACTAGAGTTTATGGTCAAAAAACCCTTATTAGCTCAGATTCTACAGAAATAGTTTATTTTTCGATCCATACCTGGACTTAAGTTTCACCTATGAACCAACGAATTGTATTTTCCATAAATTTCTTACAAAAAACTAGAGTTTACGGTCAAAAACCCCTATTAGCTTAGATTTTTCGCTAGCAACTCGCCCTCCACTTTAACTTCGCTAATACATCCTTCTGCCAATCAACCCATCTCCCCCAAAACACTTTTCAGCCATTTCTTGTTAAATTTTTTTATTTCAACTCATCCACACGGGGTTTTCGCTAGCAACTTGCCCTCCACTATAACTACGCTAATACATCCTTCTGGCAATTAACCCATCCCCCCTCCCCAAAACACTTCAGTCATTTATTGTTAAAAAAAAATTTATTTAAACTCATCCACACGGGTTTTTAGCTAGCAACTCGCCCCTCCACTATAACTTCGCTAATACATCCTTCTGCCAATCAAACACTTTTCAGTCTAAAATTTGGTTTTTAATTTCCAACATGTAAAGAAAAAGCACATTGAATCAGGCAACCGAGTCTCTCAAACTCCTTCAAGCTCTTTGAAAAGATACAAGAACTACTTATTTAACACAAAAACTTCATTTTTAATGAGCGCTAAGTAGAGAAAAACCATACGGAATCAAGCAACTGAGTCTCTCAAACCCCTTAAAGCTATTTTAAAAGATATAAAAACTACTTATTTAACACAAAAACTTAGTTTTTAATGAGCACTAAGTAAAGAAAAACCACACGGAATCAGGCAACTGAGTCTGTCAAACCCCTTAAAGCTCTTTTAAAAGATACAAAAACTACTTATTTAGAACCAAAATTTCGTTTTTAACGGGCATCAAGTAAAGAAAATCACGCGGAATCAGACAACCGAGTCTCTCAAACCCCGTAAAGCTCTTTTAAAAGATAAAAGGACTACTTATTTAACACAAAAATTTCGTTTTTAATGAGCACTAAGTAAAGAAAAACCAAACGGAATCAGGCAACAGAGTGTCTCAAACCCTGTAAAGCTCTTTTAAAAGATACAAGAACTACTTATTTAACACAAAAATTGTGTTTTTAATGGGCACCAAGTAAATAAAAAACACACGGAATCAGGCAATCGAGTCTCTCAAACCCCGTAAAGCTCTTTTAAAAGATATAAGAACTACTTATTTAACACAAAAATTTTGTTTTTAATGGGTACCAAGTAAAGAAAAACCACACGGAAAAGCCCTTATAATAGCATAAGAAGGAACATAAGCTCCTGGAATAGCATAGGAAGGGGACATAAACTCTTATAATAGCATGGGAGGAGACATAAGCCCTTAAAATAGCATGGGAATTCCTATACACGCAAGCAAATAACATGGGAATTCCTATACATGAAACCAAATAAACAAAAAATAATTATTAAAAACAAAAACTTCTTTTTTAATGAGCACTAAGTAAATAAAAGCCACTCGGAATCAGGCAACTGAGTCTCTCAAACCCCTTAAAGCTCTTTTAAAACATACAAAAACTACTTATTTAAAACAAAAACTTCGTTTTTAATGAGCACTAAGTAAAGAAAAACCACACGGAATCAGGCACCAGAGTCTCTCAAACCCCTTAAAGCTCTTTTAGCAGATACAAAAACTACTTATTTAAAACAAAAACTTTGTTTTTAATGAGCACTAAGTAAATAAAAACCACACGGAATCAGGCAACTGAGTCTCTCAAACCCCTTAAAGCTCTTTTAGAAGATACAAAAACTACTTATTTAACACAAAATACAGGCAAGCAAATAACATGGGAAAATCCTATACACGCAAGCAAATAACTGAGTTATTTTTACGTCACAATTTTCAACTTAAAACCATTCTAAATATATTGGCAACTAAAAAAGACACACCGGTTTTTCTGACACGGATTTAACCTAAAAAAAACTTGTATATCATGAAATAGAAATCCAGTAAATTTGTTTACCTATAGGACCGGTATTGCGTAAATCTCTTTGAAAGGTGTAATGACCTGTAGAAATGTTTACCTATAGGACCGGTATTGCGTAAATCTCTTGGCAAAGATGTAATGCCCTGTAGAATAGAATACCTACCAGAAAAACCTGTTTGGTACAGGGGCCTTGGCAAATTCAAAAGGTCAACTCTACTAAAGTCACAGCTTTTCCTTCTCGTGTGGTTTAGTATTTCGAACCTGATTAGAAATTAAGCAGGGCTTACACTATTCCCAAATTTTTGGGTACTTCCCCGAAAATCTATGCGTCACCCCGAGAAAAAATTTTTGTTCCCCGAATCCAAGGAAATCACGCAATCACGGTGCCACCGCTAGCGATTTATCATCTGTGACTTTCCCTGCCAAATATTACTTTGCATACCATAATTCTTTACTACTCTCTTGTTCGTCAATTTTCGTCTCTTTTGTTACTTTGCATAAAAACTAAACAGATACAATATGCAAATGCAAATATTGCAATATACACAGTTCTTCTTATGTTGACAAAAAAGTATCGTCTTTATGAAATGAGTTTAAATCATTTCGGTCCAGTGTACGCTTGAACACTGAATATTTTGTCTACTGTGCACTTGAACATGCGCGATGACTGAAGATCAACTTGTGACCGATAAGTTTACAGGTAATCCAAAATGCTATTTGGGTTTGCCTGTTCAGGTGGCCTAGATTTTAAGTGCTGGCTTCCTCATGATGTATGGTGCTACTCTCGGCCATGGCATCAGGAGACGGGGGTGACAGATTAACGCTGAATACTATGTTTAAAAAATAAAACTTTTTTAAGAATTTATATCTTCAATCTAGCTATGCTTTAATAAAAGAAAATTCAAAGACAGGTTTAAGCCACACCCCCCCATATACTGCAATACTCTAAGTGGTCACCTGGTTCAGCTAGGTAAATACGATAGAGTCAGTCTAAGGTCAAAGGGAGTGGGAATTTTCAAATAATTATTGAATAAAGCCATGATCAAGCTTCCACAACAATTAAGATATAATTGATTCCTTGCTAAAAAAAAAATCATGCTTAAAAATAATATCATTTTCAAACTCGTAAGAATAATTATTTACTAAACACAAGGAAACGATAAATTATTAGCCTTTTCAGCTCTGAGTATAATCCTGTTGCTCCCCTCATGATTGAATAAAACCAATATCACATTCTCTTATGAATAACATTCATTCACCACCTGTTTGAAGTCAAAGCATATCCAAAAGATAAGCGATATAGAAACCACGGACAGATCTATAAATGAATCAAATGGTTCAATATAAGAAAAATATCAGATATTTTAATCATTTCATTTTCAGGAATAAAAATTACTCAAGTGAAGGGTATAAATAGTTAAATCAAGGGGAAGAGGATGGAATATTTAACCTTGATATTTCCTTCTTTTCCTTAGAATGTAGGAGGCAAAAGTCTTGGCTCTATCGATCGCTTCTCTCCGCGGAACGCTACAAATAAAAGCTAAATTCTGCATCTCGAGAATCTGGCTAAAACAATAGTGTTGAAAGAAGAGAAAAATGGATGCTAGTGCTTCTCAACCTTTTAAGGTATATTAAGCTTCCATAATTTATCTAATTACATAGAATTTGACAAATTGAAACAAGAAAATTAGTTCTGCTGACATATTAATTTGAAAAAGCTGCTGAAACGAGGTCAAACGTGGAAAATTTCCTGACTTTCATATTGTACTTTGTGTATATGAATATATATATAGCCTAATACTATCTTTATAAGTGAGCAATAATTGTATATTATAATTGTATTGTTTTTATTTAATTACAATTTAGTTGTATTATTGTATTTAATTGTATACACCAAAACAACTTAAAAAGTTGCTTTGGTGTTCTCATCGAAATAACTCTATTAGGTTCTCTGACCTACGTGGATCAGTTGTAACAATTGTATTTCATTAATATTGGTGGTGTTTTTATTTGTTTTTACTTTATTTTAGTTTTTTATATTTGTTTCTTCTGTGCTGAAGACGCCTAGTTTAAATACAGGCGAAATATCCGCGTCGCGTTATTTTTTCATCTTTTATCTCTACTGGCCACAGTCTCCATTGTTGTTTTTAATTGATTTTTTCTCTATTTGTTGTTTTTTTTGTCATGAGTGACGAGTTTGGTTTAAGATCTTGTATACATCATTGCAGTTTTGCAATGACGTTGACAGACTTATTTGAAAAAATTGAAGATTTTCATACATGGAAAAGCTTACATTAAATTGCTTAAAGAGCAAAAGACTGGTAATTTCAAAAGTATTTGTTTATATCTTTACAAGGGATTGCAACAATTCAAAAAAATATAAATAAAACCAAAATTGTGAAACTTAGTAGAAATCGTTGTTAGAAATCAGACTTGCTTGAATAATCAAATATTTTTGAGAATTAAAATGATGATTCCTTGGAACCACCTGAACTATCAAACGCGATAGGACCAAAAGAACACCCCGAACAAATTAAAATTAACAACGGCTGAAAATCAACAACCTGGACTATCAAATGAGACAAGACCCAAAAAACTAAAATTAAAAGTGTTATAAATAATAATTTTTTGGAAGAAAAATTTTTGTCCCACCACCTGAAAAATTAACAAATCTACAACCTGGACCGTCATGTTAAACTAGACCAATAAGAGAAGCTAAAGTAAAGGACATTAACAAATTATCTGAACTAATGGACATAAAAAACGAAGAAAAAAAAATGGGTTAAAAAAATAAGCGACAGTGGAGTCAAAACGTGCCAAAATTAAAAATGATAGTTATGATAGTTGGATTAATTTTGACATGAATAAAGTCATCAGTGCTTACCATGCCTTTGCTAAAAAGAATTAAGTTTCTGCGATATGTATGTCCTAATGACAAAAGACAAGCCGGGGCAAAAGTTGACGTTCAACATTTTATAAAAGCTCCAAGCAATAAAATAGCTATAAACAACGACAGTAGAGTTTATAAGGACGTTAGCCAAGAACCTGATACTGCATCAACCTTTGTTAAAAACAAAGGTTGGAGTTGAAGTATCAGGGAGTATGTTGCGATTCTCCAAACTCCCCTTGGTTTATCGAAAGCTCTCCTTCCATATGCAATATGTATGGTAGCTTTACGCTAAAGGTTATTGTCAGATTCGACGAAGCTCCCAAAGTACTTGAAGAGTTGGAAGATTTTTAACACTAGGGCCCGATCGATATGGATTTTTGGGCTCCCGTACCTATTTCGATATATCGAAAGCGTACCGATACGATACTGATATAATTTGCCGATAATTTCTCCTCCGGAAAAAAAACCTTACCTAAAGTCTAAATCCCCCATTCTCTGCCCATATTCATGCTCATTTGTTTCTTCCTGGTCTATTACAAACCATGAACAGCCACAATAATTCACAATGTATTCCAAAAATTAGGCCATTTACAAGAATTGTTTGATTTTCTTTACCTTTTCTGATCAGCAGCTTCTGAGCGCACAAACGAAATGATGGATGTTTGCGGAAGTGGCAAATCATAGGCAGCGTAATCGCACTGCCTAAGTAAAGAACAATGTTGGCACAATGTACTATTTATTTTTTTGTTTTTTGTTTTCCATACCAGGGTATTTCGAGTCGAAGCAGTTGTCGTAGAAACTTCGAAAAGGGCTCAGTCAATTGAAAATTAGAGTGGCTAGTCCCCTTTTTAATAGTCGAAAGTGATTGGAGGGCAAATAGCCCCCCCGACGCCCATCATTCCCCAAAACACATCCAATCAAAATTTTGAGATACTCATTTTCTTAAGCGTAGTTGATATCCAGATAGAAAATATGTTTTTGAGGAGGGCTCGTTCATTTTGAACTTCGAAAAGAGCTCATTCAATTGGAAATTGGAGTGGCTTGGGCCCTTTTTAATTGCCGAATGTGATTGAAAGGCAACTAGCACCCCTTCCATGCCCACCATTTCCCGAAACACATTCAATCAAAGTTTAGAGATAGCCATTTTGTTCAACATAGTTGAAAGTTCTGGAAATTATGTACTTAAAGATGACAAACCCCCCAGAGTCCGCAGGGCAAAGGTTGTAAGTTATGCCCTGGGGGAATATTAGGTTCCTAAAGATAGACTTGTCGAAAAAAAATTCAAAAGAGGCTCAGTCAATTGGAAACTGAGAGGGCTAGTGCCCTTTTTAATAGTTGAAAGTGATTAAAGGGTAACTAACCCCCCTCTCACATACACTATTCCCCCAAAGACATCCAATCAAAATTTTGAGACAGCCATTTTGTTTAACGTAGTTGAAAATTCTGGAAATTAGGTCTTAGAGGATGATAACCACCCTAACAGCCCTTAGGGTAAGTGTTGCAATTTATGCCCTGGGGACATACAAGGTGTTTATAGAAAGCATCGTTTCAAAAAGCTCTCATTCGATTGGAAATCGAAAGTCCTAGTGCCCTTTTAATAGTCGAAAGTGAATGGAAGGCTTGACATATTCATAGGACGTTATTTGACATTATTTATTTTATTTTCTAGGTTTTAGACCAGGACACTTTGTATCGAACGAGTTGTCGTAGAAACCTCGAAAAGGGCTCATTCGATTGGCAATTGGAGTGGCTAGTGCCCTTTTTAATAGTCAAAAGTGATTGGGAGGCAATAAGCCCCCCCCCCAACGTCCATCATTCCCCCAAACACATCCAATCAAAATTTTGATAAAGCCATTTTGTTCAGCGTAGTTGATTTTCGGATAGAAAATATGTTTTTGAGGAGGGCACTCCCGCCCCCCCCCCAACCCTCAGGGCAAGGGTTTTAAGTTATGGCCTGGGGACATATAAGAACGATGTGGCACAATGTAGTATTTTTTTTCCTTTAGACCAGGGCACTTCGTATCGAAATAGTTGTCGTAGAAACTTCGAAAAGGGCTCATTCAATTGGAAATTGGAGTGGCTTGTGCTCTTTTTAATTGCCGAAAGTGATTGAAAGGCAACTAGCACCCCTTCCATGCCCACCATTTCCCCAAAACTTTCAATCAAAGTTTAGAGATAGCCATTTTGTTCAACATAGTTGAAAGTTCTGGAAATTATGTATTTAAAGATGACAAACCCCCCAGAGCCCGCAGGGCAAAGGTTGTAAGTTATGCCCTGGGGGCATATAAGGTTTTTAAAGATAGAATTGTCGAAAAAACTTCAAAAGAGGCTCAGTCAATTGAAAACTGAGAGGGCTAGTGCCCTTTTTAATAGTTGAAAGTGATTAAACGGTAACTAACCCCCTCTCACGCCCACTATTCCCCCAAACCCATCCAATCAAAATTTTCAGACAGCCATTTTGTTCAATGTAGTTGGAATTTCTGACAATTAGGTCTTCAAGGATGACAACCCCACCCCCCACAGCCCTCAGGGCAAGGGTCGTAATATATGCCCTGGGGCTATATAAGGTGTGTATAGAAAGTGTTGTTGTAGAAACTCAAAAAGGGCTCATTGAATTGGAAATCGAAAGGTCTAGTGCTCTTTTTAATAGTCGAAAGTGATTGGAAGGCTTGACATTTTTATAGTAAGTATCGATGTGGGTATAATGTATTATTTTTGTTGCTGTTGTTGTTGTATTTTAGACCAGGGCACTTCTTATCGAAGGAGTTGTCGTAGGAACTTCGAAAAGGGCTCATTCGATTGAAAATAGAAAAAGGCTGATGCCCTTTTTAATAGTCGAAAGTCATTGGAGGGAAACTAATCCCCCTCCCGCGCCCACCCTCCCATTTGCCTTTATGTTTAAAAACTAAATGTTGCCTTAAGATTCCAAATAAGGCATCTCAGCAGTATCCCAAGTACGACTGAGGGTATTATGTTCAAACTTTCGGGGCTACTTCTGCTCTTAAAATTTAACCAAATCAAAATAGCGTAAGTGTATCCAAGCTATCAAAGAAAGTAAACGAATTTTATTACAAATGGTATCAAGTTTTCCATATCAGGTCAACTAGCGGAAGTATGAACCTAAATTAAACACTACTATTTGTGTCCAGATTTTTAAAAGGGTGTCTGTTGTTAAAAATTGCTGAAAAATTTTCTCCAGCATACAAATAGCAGGCCAAACTATAAACTCTTAAAAAAATGAATTAACGAATTAAAAACGAACTTAAAATTTTTTTTTTTTTATTCCCTGAAAAGACTATGTCAATATAAAACGAACAGAAATTAATTTTAAAAAAACTTTTTCCAAAAAATAAGTTTTTCAAAGAAAAGTAAAGAACTCCATTAAACAAAAATGAGCAAAAATAAAATCAAATAATCTACCAAGCGCGAAACTACCATAAATCAGCATCGATAAAAAAACAAAACCCAAAACGAACACAAATTACAACAAATAACTGATTCAAACTGAAAACGAGCAGAAATTAACATAAGTTGGGCTCAAAACCCCTATGCCTTCCCAAGGCCAGAACATAATTTGCACTTTACTAAAAATACAAATGAATATGCATTGTCAGTTTAATATACATACTCTGATATTTAGTAATCAAAACGTTAATATTATTTGATTTATTAAAGTTATAAAAGTAAAAACATTTGTATTTTTTTCAGTAAAGTGCAAATTATGTTCTGGTTTTGGGAAGGCATAAGGGTTTTGAGCCAGACTTATGTTAATTTCTGCTCGTTTTGAGTAAGACTCGGTTATTTATTGTAATTTCTGTTCGTTTTGGATTATATGCCTCCAGGGCATAACTTACAACCCTTGCACTGAGGGCTCTGAGGGAGTTATCATCCTAAAAGATCTAATCTCCAGAATTTTCAACTACGCTGAACAAAATGGATATCTCAAAATTTTGATTGGATATGTTTTAAATGGTGGGCGTGAGAGGGGTGTTAGTCTCTCTCCAATCATTTTCAACTATTAAAAAAGGCACTATCTCTTTCAATTTCCAATTGAATGAGCCCTTTTGAAGTTTCTACGACAACGGTTTTAATAAAAACCTTATATGCCGCCAGAGCATAACTTACAACCCTTGACCTGAGGGCTTGGGGAGAGGGGTTGTCCTCCTTAAAGACTTAATTTCCAAAACTTTCAACTACGTTGAATAAAATGGCTATCTAAAAATTTTGATTGGACGTGTTTTGGGAAAAAGTGGGCATGAGAGGGAGGTTAGTTGCCCTCAAATCACTTTCAACTTTTTTAAAAGGGCACTAACCCTTTGAATTTCAAATCGAATGAGCATTTTGCAAGTTTCTACGAGAAAGATTTCAATAAAAACCTTCCAGGGCATAACTTATAACCCTTGATTTGAAGACTCTAGGGGAACATCCTGTTCAAAGGTATAATTTCCTGAACTTTAAACTGCGTGGAACAAAATGGCTATCTCAAAATTTTGATTGGATGTGTTTGGGGAAATGGTGGGCGTGGAAGGGGTGTTAGTTGCCTTCAAATCACTTTCAACATGCTCTGTGTGTTTGTAGATGTTTCTCTCTCTCTCTCTCTCTCTCTCTCTCTCTCTCTCTCTCTATGCCTGTGTGTCTGAGAAGCTGTTTGCCCGTCCTTCTCTCTTTCTCTGTGAGAGAGAAAGAGAAAGACAGGTCTCTGTCTTTATTCTCTCTCTGTCTGTCTCTCTCTCTCTCTCTGTCTGTCTGTCTCTCTCTCTCTCTCTCTCTCTCTCTCTCTCTCTCTATCTCTCTCTCTCTCTCTCTCTCTCTCTCTCTCTCTCTCTCTCTCTCTCTATATATATATATATATATATATATATATATATATATATATATATATATATATATATATATATATATATATATTTTATATATATGGTAAAGCTTTCTAATTTAGTTAATTATTAATTGAGTAAAAATATATTAAGATGCAAAAATAAAGTTTTAAAATACAACTTTTTAAGATAAAGATACAAATCGTGGAATGTGTTGGCTTGGAGGGAACTTGCTCAATAACCAATTTCCTGGCTAAATGCGTCAATGTACCGGAAGGACGTGGTTAGTTTTGTATATATATACCCCGATTTTTGGGACTGAAGGCAGACTTTTTGACTTGCCGGGTGAACCTCTGCCCGTTTATTTTCTCATTAGAAATACCTTGGGATTCTGTCGGATCATTGTAAGTGTCTGTATCTTATCATATATTATTGTAGTTTTTGAGACTTGTGGTCTGCTTGGGACAGCCGGTCCCAGTAGAAAGTATATATCTGATTATTATTATATGTTAAATGAATAAAAGTATTGTATTTTAGACAACCTATCTACAATCTACCTTTAGCCCTCGAACATACCCAGTCGGTACGCCTCAGTAGTTCGGTCATAGCCGAAGGCACGCTACCAAAGTTAAATTACCTTAGGGTCAGAGTTTATCTCCCTTATAAAGGGAGAATACAGGCATCTACGAATACAACCCCCAAATACCTTAGAATAACACTTCACAACAACTGGTGGCAGTGGTGGGATTTTCTATTGTAAAATAATCTGTTTAGTATTAAGTTTGAAAGAATAATCCAGCAAGGAACATAATGTTTCGATTTAAGAGGGATATTATTTTTGGAGTAATTAAAAAAAGTGGAGAAAGTAATTAAAAGTAATTAACTTTCGAATGCATTGATATATACGAAAATTGAGTGTTTCATTCTACTATATATGTAAAAATATATGCTTTATATGTATACTAATGTGGATATTTATTTTAGATACAGCATTAGCTATTTTTTTTGGAAATCAAATTTTTCTTAACATCGTTACGGATCCATTTTTCCTTCAATCATATTTTGACACATTTTTGGAAAGTAACAAAATTTTGAAGACACTTCAAATATATCCTGGTGCTATCATCTAATACTCGATCAACTGATATTTTGGAAACTATAGAAGTAATACAGACTTTACTACAAGTTCGTCAGAAAGTGAGATAAAATCAGAACTTAATTTAGGCCTAGAAAATGTGCTACATAGCCCAATGGCTTATGTTATTGAAATATGTGAAAATGCTTTGTGCTGAAATAATATGTGAAAATTTCAAAATCAAAGTGTTATGTGTAATTTACCAAGGCATTTCTAAAACGAAAAATAAACGGTATATCAACCACATCAAAAAGATAAATTAAATTATTAATGGGAATTAAATTTAAACTCAAATAATTCATAAACTTGTCTAGTATAACTTGAAATCTAATTTTAGCAAAACCATTAATATTATGTTTAAGCCGGTCAAGTTAAAAGAGAAGATGCATATGAAGAGGGTAAAAGAGTAATGGTCAGTCCTAGAGACAAAGAAAAAGAGAAACAAGGATGAATTTCAAATTGAAATCCTTCGACAAAAAAAGGAACATGGCCAATATTGGACCGTAAACATAACCCTAAGGAAACCTATTGAGAGTAGACGCACATAATGACCGAAAGATGGCAGCATAATAAGTGTAAACAAAATTAAGTTGTTTTAAAAGTAAAATATTGAGATTTGGGACAATTTTTCTTTAAATGGGGAGTATTGTGGTAAAGCTTTCTGATTTAGTTAATTATTAATTGAGTAAAAATATATTAAGACGCAAAAACAAAGTTTCAAAATACCACTTTTTAAGATAAAGATACAAATCGTGGAATGTATATATATATATATATATATATATATATATATATATATATATATATATATATATATATATATATATATATATATATATATATATATATATATATATATATATATATATATATATATATATATATATATATATATATATATATATATATATATATATGTCGGAGCAGCGGTTTGCTTGTTTCTGTCTGTGTGTGTCTGACTCGGTGTGTTTTTATGTGTTTCTCCCCCTCCCCCCTATCTCTATCTCTTTGTATGCATATGTGTCTTAAAGGCGGTTTGCTTGTCTTTATGTCTGTCTTTGCGTGTTTTGTGTCTGACTCTGTGCATTTTTATGTGTTTTTTATGTTCTCTCTCTCTCTCTTTCTCTCTCTCTCTCTCTCTCTCTCTCTCTCTCTCTCTCTCTCTCTCTCTCTCTCTCTCTCTCTCTCTCTCTCTCTTATCTCTGTGCCTATGTGTCTGAGCGTGCAGTTGCTTGCCTCCGTGCCTGTTTTTGCACGCGTGTGTCAGTGGGTGCTATATACGAGAATAATACTGCTGCGGTTAAGGTGGGAAATGAGGTTAGCTGCTGGTTTTGTATTGAATCGGGAGTTAAGCAGGGTTGTGTTCTATCCCCCTTTATATGGATTATTTTGATCGACTTTGTTTTAAGGAGCAGAGGAAAGGCAAAGGGAGACCACGGATTGAAATGGGGAGGAAAAAGTCTCCTGAACTTACATTATGCTGATGATTTAAGCATCCTAGATGAAAGTGTGAGCAAAATGAATGAAGTTTTAGAGGTTTTGCAAGTTCAGGGTGCTAGAATAGGTTTGAAAATTAATATTAAAAAGACTAAGTCACTAAGGCTAGGAATAAGTGAAGATGAAAAGTTGAAGTTGGGTAATGAAAAGATTGATCAGGTGGACAGCTTCACTTACCTTGTTATTATTATTAGTAAAGATGGTTGGAGCAGTGAAGATGTGAAGAAAAGAATAGCCAAGGTTTTTTCACAGTTAAAAAAAAGTTTGGAATAATATGAAGATAAGTCTGCAAACCAAGATTAGAATATTAGAAGCTACAATGATGACATTGGTCAAATATTTCTCTGAAGCATGGGCGCTCCGAAAAGCGGATGCAGATTTGCTAGATGTTTTCCAGAGAAATTGCTTAAGGATTGTTCTGGGTACGCGGCTGACTGACCGTATTTAAAACAATAGGCTATTTGAAAAATGTGGTTCAATACCGCTCTCTAGGACTATAATGGAAGAAAGGTTGAGGTGGCTAGGGCACGTTGTGTGGATGAAGGATGACAGATTGCCGAAGATTGTTCTTTTCGGCTAACCGTCTAGGAGTAAAAAGAAAGCAAGTCGTCCTCATCTGGGGTGGGAGGACGTCATAAAGAAAGATTTAAAGGAAATGGGAACTTCATGGGCGGACGTAAAAAGAGAGGTTTTGAATAGACTGGGATGGAGGAGGAACGTGCGAGGCAGTTTTGGCCTTAGGCGGCTTGGTGTTGCGGTGAGTTGTTAGTAGTAGTAGTAGTAGTAGTAGTAGTAGTAGTAGTGTTTCTGTCTGAGCGGATGTTTGCTTGTCCCTGTGTCTGTCTTATTGTGTTTGTGCGTTTGACTCTGTGTTTGTAGGTGTTTTTGTCTCTGTGTTTGTAGGTGTTTTTGGTGTTTTTTCGTGTGAGTGGTTGTTTGCTTGTCCCAATGTCTGTCTTTGTGTGTCTGAGCGGGTGTTTTCTTCTCTGTGTGGATTTTGGAAAAAAAATCAGCTCATCTGTCTCAGAGTTTGTTAAAAGCCCTGTTAGCCTATCTCAGATTCTAATATACCTCCATGAGCCCACTAGTAGTATCTGCGTCTCTGAAAATTCCTGTTCTTACATCTCCAAATTTTTAATAAACATTCTAAACGTTCGACTTGCTAGCGTACCCTAAAAATAATGGAAACATAACAAATTGAGGCATAAAATATTTTTATTAAAATAACGACATGTCGAATATCATCAAAAAAATAAAAATGAGTGCTTTGAATCCATTCCATAAAATACTTCAATATTTTTTCTCTTGATATGGCAAATATTCCGTCTCGGGGTAATACACGAGTTATAACATGGTTTCAGTTATAATCACATAATACATTTTATCATTGCTATTATTGGGTTGATTGACTGTATCTGTTGGTGTATGATCAATGGTAGTAATAATGTTCACATGTGCTTTGTTTATCATCAATTCGTTTTATATTCCTTGGTGATATTGTCTTTCGTTACTCTTTTTAATTTGCTTTTGATTTCTCTGTCTATTACCACATTATTTTTACATCGTTTAAAGTTTTGGCCCATCGACAAGATATGCATTATGATATTAGTGCAGCAGTAGGCCTTTCTTTTCCCCTTTACTTTCATTTGAATGCAAAGATGGTCAGATAGATAGGAATATGATCTATCAACAGGTAACGTGTTACCACCGTCAGTAGCAAGAAGCTGGCCTTCATCATCAACTACTACTTTTATGTTTGCACTCTCCTTGATAGATAGATAGATAAGTTTTTATTTCATACAAATATAAAGAAACATAAATAGTAAAATAATTGAGAACTAACATCTCTGTAAAAATTACTCTCGCATATCCACCATCATAAAAGTTGAATCTTTTTTGTACTCCGAGGATTCTAATCTCTTATTATCATGACAACTCACGCATACATTTCCAACAGTGTCACCAGTAGTAGTTGTTTCATATTTGAAATATTTGTCTTTGTCAACATTCAACGCAACGATAGCTTTATCATGTGCACACACTTTCTTCAAATAGTTTATTTCACTTTTTTTAAATGATGTTAGTTTTAAACCTTTCAGTGCACAATAAAAAGTGATTAAAAATATAATAAACTATTTACTGTCGATGTCCAACCACGTAGTACTGTCGGGGTAACAGCCTGAAAAATTCTGTTCAAAAAAGAAAAAATAACAGAACTCATGCGTAAGCCCCGATAATGGAAAACAGATGTGCCCAAGACCATTATAATGCAAAAATGATACCTTACCGGTTGTAGTCATAGTCAATTTTCATTAATCAATAATCAATAAACTACTTGATACCATTTAATTACAATAAGATCTCATCCAATTGTGTATTCGAATCTATATCAAAAGTCGTATGTTACACATCATTTAACTTCAAGCTCACTTCAATTATTGAACAACATATTTAGCAAACGAAACTCAGATAATAATGCCTCAATAAATTTTCTTATTAACCGGAAGTTGCAATAACGTCATATATGTTTGGGCCCGCTTGTAACCATTGAAGAGTTTCATCAAAAAAAATAAGCATATATTGTTTCCGGTAAATTTTAAATCTCTCCTAGAATTTTTTAGCTGGATACGAGGGACTAGCAACTCCAATAGCACATTGGGATATGGGCCTGCTTAAAGCAATGGGATATATGCCAGCTAAAAGAAATGGGATATGGGCCTGCTTAAATAAATTGAAGGGATACTATTTAATCTCCTCATGAAGCTTGGCTTGTAGCGGGCCATCCTGAAAAAAATCAGTAGTCAAATCCTTATTTTTAAGAACTAATTGTTCGACATAATAATTCATAGAAAAAAACTCACATATCCGTGATCTTTCTTCTAAAAAAGGAATGCGAAGCTCCACATTTTTATAGATGGAAGCTTAGAACCTCTAAATTTAATTCTCTAATATATATATATATATATATATATATATATATATATATATATATATATATATATATATATATATATATATATATATATATATATATATATATATATATATATATATATATATATATATATATATATATATATATATATATCATATATATATCATATATAGAGCGGGTTTCTATATATGGATTCTCGTTGTCGCTCGTCTTCTAACCACAGATTTGAGCCTCTTCTTGATGTCTTGACGTCACAAAAGGTTAATTAGAACCACCCTAGGAAAAATACGAATTCTTCCCCATAGTCCTGATCTATTTAGATCGTTTCTGCGTTCAGTGATACTCGCTTCCTTTCTGTAGCTTGTATTTCTCACTGCAACTTATCTTCTAACCGCATATTTCTTTGTTCTCGCAGTGGCAAATCTTTTATCCACATATTTCTTTGTTCTTCACTTTCATTTCTAATTCGTTCTACTCCTTGTTTTCGCAAGTATTGTAACCGCATATTTTTTTAGCTGTATATTTGTTTTGACTTGTTTTAATTTTTGCTGCATAATACCTTCGAACCAGATATTTCTTTGTTCTTTACTTTTTTTTGATTCGTTGTAATTTTTGCTGACGTAAATATTCTAACCATCTTCTTTTTTGCTTATCATTACTTTCAACTTTTTTAGACCCTTTACCTTAGCCTCTCAGATTAGTCAGATCCGGTCAGATTGAATTGGTCTTGTCAAGTTTCAGGGTCTAGGTTCTTCGTTTGTCCTCTAGGTATTATAATTACTCTCTTTACTTGCTCTACTGACTCTAGGCATTATGAAGCTACTTAAAACGCCTATTGTAAATAGACTAATTACACTTGGGATTTTATACTTAGCTATGTTCCTTTTGTAATTTTGTATGCGTAATAGATATAAAACGATATGTTCACTCTTGTGGGGGATGATTTAATTCATTCTTTTGAAATTTACTCATAAATATGACGTCAATCATATGTTTTTTCTTGTCAATCATTTGTTTCTTCTGCAATTTTGCCTGCTTCATAGACACTGAAAATTATACAACCTCTACTAAGGCAAATATGACGTATGTATGCCTTTCGAATGTATTCATAAATATGACGTCACTTACATAGATATTTGTCCCCAAATTCAGGCTATAAAGAAATTTTCTCAAACTTCTGACCTATATAGATCGTTTTTTAGGCCAAAAATCCCAGGATACCAATTTTACAGAAAAATATGGAGCCACTTTCGAGAAAAAATAAATAAATAGATACATAAATAAACAATTATTGCTTGCTTATAAAGATAGTTTGCCGCTGTGCACAGACATGTGGCACTCGGCAGGCGTCTATCTATAGATTTTAGTTGTCGCTTGTCTTCTAACCGCGGACAACTTGAGCCATATCTTGATGTTATGATATCACCACTGGTTTGATACAGTTACCTTGTGAAAAATATGAATTCTTAAAGTCTTGACCGATTTAGATCGTTTTTGTGGTCAGTCATCGCTCTTTCTTGTTTTCCAACTGTAGATTTAATTGTTCACTTTTGTTCATCTCAAACCGCAGAAAGTTTTTTCCATGCCTTTTGCCTTAGCAGTTTAGATTCATACAGCATTTCATTTAATTTCTTAATGCGTTATAGATAGCAAACACGTCTATTCCAATTTCCAACCATAGATTACTGTTCAAAAATTCATTTACAATTCAGTGTGATTCTCGCTGTCGTTTGTTCCATGTCCTTTTCTTTAGCTTTTGTGATTCTCACTTTCATGAGTGTTTGATCAATGAACCCCTTAAACATTTTATATGTCCTTGAATTAGAATTAGTGCCTTTGTAAAATTACGTTTTTTGTTATTAGATCTTTATATATATATATATATATATATATATATATATATATATATATATATATATATATATATATATATATATATATATATATATATATATATATATATCTATCTACTACTACTACTACTACTACTACTACTACTACTACTACTACTACTATATATATATATATATATATATATATATATATATATATATATATATATATATATATATATATATATATATATATATATATATATATATATATATATATATATATATATATATATATATATATATATATATATATATATATATATATATATATGTATGTGTATATGTTGTGTATGTTTTTTTCTTTTTTTGAACAGAATTTTTTAGACTGTCACTCCCACAGTACTCCGTGGTTGGACATCGAAAGTATATGGTTTACTATATGTTTTAATCATATATATATATATATATATATATATATATATATATATATATATATATATATATATACATATAGTTGTGTTATGTTTTCTTTTTTCTTGAACAGAATTTTTTAGACTGTCACCCCCACAGTACTCCGTGGTTGGACATCGAAAGTAAATGGTTTACTATATGTTTTAATCAAAAAATAAAAATATATATATAAATATATATATATATATATATATATATATATATATATATATATATATATATATATATATATATACAAATATATATATATATATATATATATATATATATATATATATATATATATATATATATATATATATATATATATATATATATATATATATATATATATATATATATATATATATATATATATATATATATATATATATATATATATATATATATATATATATATATATATATATATATATATATATATATATATATATATATATACATATATATATATATATAATCTGTTTTCCAATATCGGGGCTTACGCATGAGTTCTATTATTTTTTCTTTTTTTTTAACAGAATTTTTTAGGCTGTCACCCACTCAGTACTCCGTGGTTGGACATCGACAGTAAATAGTTTATTATATGTTTTAATCAATATTTATTGTGCACTGGAAGGTTTAAAACTTACATCATTTAAAAAAAGTAAAATAAAATATATGAAGAAAGTGTGTGCACATGATAAAGTTATCGTTGCTTTGAATGTTGACAAATACAAATATGTCAAATATGAAACAACTAATAGTGGTAACACTATTGGAAATTCATGCGTGAGGGGTAATGATAATGAGAGCTTAGAATCCTCGGAGTACAAAAAAGATTCAACTTTTATGATGGTGGATATGCGAGAGTAATTTTTACAGAGATGTTAGTCCTCAATTATTTTATTATAAACGTTTCTCTATATTTGTATGAAATAAAAACTTATCTATCTATCTATCATGGAGAGTGCAAGCATAAAACTATTAGTTAATGATGAAGGCCAGCTTCTTGCTACTGACGGTGGTAACACGTTTCCTGTTGATAGATCATATTGCTATCTTTCTGGCAATCTTTGCACTCAAATGAAAGTAAAGGGGAAAAGAAAGGCCTACTGCTGCACGAATATCATAATGCATATCTTGTCAATATCTTGTCAATATAGAAACAAGCACACATCTGCTTAGACACATAGGAACAGAGAGAGAGAGAGAGAGGGAGAGAGAGAGGAGAGAGAGAGAGAGAAACACATGCAAACACACAGATTCAGACATGCAGACACACAAAGACAGTCATGGGGACAAGCAAATATCCGCTCAGGCACACATGCACAGATCGAGAGAGAGAGAGAGACAGAGAGACGAGAGAGAGAGAGAGAGAGAGATGAAAGCACTTTGACTACAATAAACTTAGCTAGCTGATAAACCCCGAATTTTTTAGTTAACAACAACTAGGTTACATTGAGTTAACTACTTTCAAGCTAGGTTCTTTAAGGTTCACTTAGCGAGGCGGGCCACGCAGTTGGAGGGTGGGGGGTTAATGGAGGTCTTGAGCTGGATATGGGGTCCTTGAGGGGGACATGGGACCCTGGAGGGGGACTCGGAGGCCCTGGTGGGGGAGATCGGGTCCTGGATGGGAATATGGGGACCCAAACTCATGCGCATGCCCCAGTAATGGAAAATTGATGTGCTCAGGACCATTATATTATAAAATGATACCTTAACGGATGTAGTCATAACCAATTATCAATAATCAATAATCGGCTCGTATACCATTAGCGTACAATAAGATCTCATCCAATTGTATATTAGAATCCATATCCAAATATCGTACATTAGACATCATGTCACTTCAAACTCATTTCAATTATCTAACAACATACTTGGCAAACAAAAATCAGATAATAATGGTTCCAGAAATTTCCTTATCAACCGGAAGTTGCGATAACGCCATACATGTATGGGCCCACTTGTAACCATTGAAGTGTTTGTTCAAGAAAATAAGCATACATTGTTTCCGGTAAATGTTGCATCTCTCATAGAAGTTTTCAGCTGGATACGAGGGACTAGCGACTCCAATAGCATATTGGGAAGTGGGCCCGCTTAAAGTAATGGGACATGGGACCGCTTAAATTAATGGAACATGGGCCCGCTTAAATAGATTGAAGGGATACTACTCAAGTAATCTTTTTATGTTTGTAATTATTTTTTTTAGTATTAATAAGTGATCGATTGATTGATAAATTGACTTATTGGTACGGAAATTAAAAGTTCTTTTGCTCTTTTTTTAGTAGCCAAAAATATTGTATCACAGCAAAGTGGCGTTTTCTGCCATTTGTGGCTTCGAACTACAATTTTGACCCAAAGAGAGCAAGTTTGTAATCAATTGAGAATTTTGAGATTGCCAAGCGGTGTAAAACTATTGAACACTATATAATGAACTTCTTATACATAAGAAAGGGTGAAAAGGCCACTTATCTTAAAGCTTCATTTAACCTAGTTGGTTGATTTGATGTTTTACAAAATTATGTACGGTGATAATACTTTAACATAAGCTATTATGGAGGAGGGCTAATGAGTCATTAAGAAAGAGGGGGTGCCTGATGCCAAAAAGTGCATTTATACACTCAAGTTTTCGAACTTACCATGAGCTTTCAGGTAAATCTAGAAGAGGGTCTGGGGGCGATGCAGAAAAAATTTATAAGCACCCATCGTTTCGATTAACACAATGATAGCTTCCTTCTTATTGCAAGAAATCGTTTCCTTTTCAACATAAAGATCACATTCGTATAATTACTGGCACAAAAGGAGGAGGTCATCTTCAAGAACAGTTCAGAAAGAGTAGGCAACTTTTACTGGCAATTCTTTTTATCAAAGTTTACCACTGATATTTGGGTTTTATGTTTGTCTTTTAAATATTAAACGAACTGTGGGTAAGGAGCGATTCATTCTTACAAAAACCAGATCTTAAAAAAAAAGTTTCAACACCAAGATAAATGTTCGCTTTTTTACTGAGTGGAAATATCCATGTTTTCTTCTTGAGTTTTTTCTCATTTTGTCACATTTAATCTTAAAGCATTCTACAACCAATAATCATTATCAAACTGTCTTTTTCTGTTCAGTTTCAACTGCTCAAACTTTAGAATTGATTGATCATAGAATTGATATATAAATATAGTTATTAAATTCAGAATTGAAAGATGTTGGTATCACTGAGAGAGGAGAAAGTATGAATCAACAAGTAGTGCCTATTTTTGTCCACTAGATACGAAAAAACGAAACAAAAAAACATTAAACGCTCTTCTGGTTTTGAAATCCTCTCCCACATTGAGTTCAATTTTTAATAAAGGGATTCAATGGTTTTGCAGATGTATGAACATGCAGTTCCAAGCTGCCAGGGGTAGCACGTGAAGCACTTCAAGAGAGATTATTACAAGAAATACCAAGCAATTGAAACTTGTTTTCCTGTGATACAATCATATTCATTAATAAAAAAAAAGTATGTCGACAGTAATAACAGCATTCATAAAGTAAATTCGTAAAATTAGTTGAAAAAATATAATATTATCTCGTCCATCACCCAGAATCATGTACAAGTCTTATAAAATGTATGTTTACAGCCATTGTAAATAGAACCTTCACTAGTTTGCATGGAAGAAGATTGATTATATTGCATTTCAAACAAGAACAATCGAAGAAATAAATCTACTGATCTTGCAGGCTTCTCCGGGCAATAGAGCAGGACTGAAAGTGTTATATACTGAATCTAATGCGTCAGAACCATTTTGTAAGGATTTTCTGACTTTGGAGGTCTGTACTATCTTTACGAAATTATATTTGTTCAGTGTTCCTTAAACACAATGTAACTTTTTTTTGAACATGTAAGCGCCTGACGACTCTGACGCAGCCTAATAAGCTATTGCCTGCTTAGAATGTATGATTTTGCTTAGAAGCTGTTTGAACAGTTGGCTAATTTCTTTCTTCACTTTCCATGGTTTTAGGGTTGGGTTATTTGGTCGAATAACGGAGAAAACTAGAATTTCTTATTTAAGTAGACCTAAATTAGTTGCGTCTACAGTTCTAATTCGGAGTGAAACATGCATTTGCTAACGAAAAATGTAAATACGTTTTATTTTTTTCCATTTTACGAATCTATTAATGTTTTTTTCATTGGTAATTCTACAGAACTCTACCGTTTACCCAGTATAGCAATTAAAAAAAAGCGTTCGTCATTTTACAACCAATTAGTCTAACTAGCAAAATAGAAATTAGCCTAACTAGCAACATAGCTCAGGTTACACCTTCCCTAAGTAGTAATCAGTGGGCTATGCGACGATATGTCAAAAGGTTATTAGTGATGGTCAAATCATGAACTCTTTTTACTTGTTGACATTATTTTTTTTTTTTGTTCATTTCCCCGTACTTTTGTCCTCTGGTCAGTTAATCATTATGCCTATGGAATTATAATTTACAAGACAATACTTGATGAGATTTTTCGTCCTTTGGAGATTTCCAGTGCCTTTAATAACAGCGGTATTCCTCTAGTCTTGGTATTTACGAACAACAAAAGAAAAACAGTTGTACCTACGCTTTTTCATTAAGTTTGTTTCTTGAACCAACGGATTTCCCAAATAATGAAGTTATTACACAAATATTCGCACTTACAAGCTTGTTAGCTAAAGTAATCATTACAGGCCATTTGGTGACCATCTAATTCTGACCATTAATTGTGTTTAACTGATTATGAACATTTGGTGTCTCTAAAAGCGCCATATTGAAAGTTTTTATTGGATTTATGTGGTTTCGTAAACTGTTAAAATAGCAAAGGAAATGATGCATATTATTTTTAATATTAAATGAAAAACTGTTTATTTAAACTCCTTACTTCGTATCCCAGGTTCCTACTGGTTAAACGACATCTTGTGCTTTCTATCTGTTGAATAGAAAGTCTATCCAAATGACAATAAATGTAGGCTATAGTTACAGCCTCTAATTATAAAATATAGGTTGAAATAGCTTGGAGTTGGAATAAATTCTGATAATTAATGCCACACTGTGGTATAATTCAAACCTACTTGCGACAGCAACGCTAGTCGGGCGAGAGCAGGGATGTATGAACGTAGGTATTACCGAAAGTAAATTATACCGGGAGACAAGGAATAAACATTTCCAAGTTGCATCAATTGTAATCTTGTTAGGCTTACAACTCTAGACAGAAAAATAGGTCAAAATGTGTACTCGGTAATGCAAACGAATCATGGAATCACTTATTGTATTATCTTCAGACTTCACGCAGCTGACAACTTTTTTGAACAAAAATATTATCTTAATTTTAAGCCCTAGTTAGAGATGTGGACGTACGACCAATGACAAAGCAAAGATGGCCACAATTCAAAATGATACAGAACTGCTGCCCATCTATGCTGTGATAGATGGACAGACATTTTTCATCCTTGGGTTGTTTTTCATTGCTCATTGATTCTGTTCTGTATCATTTTAAGTTGTGGCCATCTTTGCTTGTAGTTTCCTAGTGTCCTAGTCGTGACCAACTTGATTCAGATTATGTTTCTCAAAGATAAATCCTGCATTTTAAGAATAGACAAGTTCGATGGTTTACAATCTATACATGCGTGTATTGTATACATACATACATGCGTGTATTTACAAACCACTGGCCATATACACACAAAAAAAACAATAAAGAAAGAACAATAAAACTGAACAAATTTAAACTACAGATTCTTTCCGCGCCATCAGACTATTCTCTATAAAACAACCTAGCGCAATAATTATGCCCCTCGAAGTAGTCCCAGAATCACCCAGGAGTAGCGGTACATCCCGATGAAAAAATATATCCCTAAAATTCACCAAACTTTGGCATCTAGTCATAAAATGGTGCATCCCATCCCCAAACTCCCCGCAGAGGGGCAGGCACACCTACTTCCCAAGCCATCCTCATCATAAGACTGTCAGTATCATATACGCAGTGGTATGCATTTTGCCTGCGCCTGCAACCAATACCTAAGAGTTCTTTAAGGTAGATTCAGCTTCAAATAAAACTCCTCTGCATCGACATCTTTAATCTGTCTATAAAAATGCAGGCTACTAGACTTTTCCAGACCCGTTAGCCAAACCTGAATCTCTTGGTCCCGAAGGCAAACTTACCGAGGAAATCTTCAGGTTTACCTAGAGGACCCTGCCCCTCATTCCATGTCCACAATAAATACATGACAACACATGAGTTTGGTAAAAACAACTTCAGATTTTTGCAGGTTGATTCTGAGTCACTCGTATTTTCCTAGTCCGTGAAACAGTAATGAAAATCCCTTTGACCACAAGAAAATGATGCCAATATTATGTTCCTTACAAGGTTTGTTGACATTTCTTATGTATTTGCGGGGAATAAACATGGCTTAGAATTTTTATAGCCTAGATATGAAAACCAACGACTTTCATTAGTTGACGTAGATGGAGAGACATAGTAATTTCTGCTTCTGATCTGTAAACATAATTTTATACCGTAATCTGCTATTGGAGTACTGGCAGCAAAAATATCACAGAAACTGGTCCAAAAATATCTATGTAACCAAGATGTGCCGATGATTGCACAAACCTTCCATTTTTCTGAAGGTCTCAGGGGCTTCTTGTGTCCGGTTCTAAGCCAGCTTAGAACCAGCTTCTTGTGTCCTATACTGGTATCCGGGATCATTGCTTTTCCTGAGGCCAAAATGATTTCAATGATTAAATGAACATGAAAATTGGAACTTGGAATGTTAAGACGTTAAAAAATAACTACCGTATCGACATTTTGACTGACGAATTCAGATGATTCGAACTGGACTTATTAACAGTTTCAGAAACTCATATCCCAGGGGTAGAAAGCTTGAAATTAGGTCATATAGAATTTGTTTATTCAGGCAGGAAGGATAGGGTACATAGACAGGGAATAGGGCTCATGATGAATAAGGAAGCTGCCAAGTCTTGTTTAGGCTGGGAAGGTATTAATAATAGAACACTAATTACTCATTTCATTACTAAAAAGCTCAGGGTATCAGTTATAGTAGTATATGCCCCTGTAGAACCGACTGACGGAGATACTAGTGACTCAGATTAATTTTACTTACAGTTACAAGAGCGATTATACAGGGTCCCAGGTAGAAATATGTTGTTTTTATTAAGAGATTTGAACGCCCAGGTCGGTACAAATAGGGATAGATGGTACCCTAGCCTAGGTAATTTGGTTTAGGAAAAGAAAACAGTAATGGCTACAGACTGCTGCAATTTTGAATGTATAACAATTTAGTTATAACCTATACGATGTTTGGTCATAAAATGACCCATAAGTTACCACGATATTCACGTGATGGTAAGACAGCAAACCTTATTAATTATGTTATTGTTATTATGACTGGCAGGATCAATACAATATACTATGGTATATAGAAGTGCTGTTATTGATGCTAAAAGTAAAGATCACCATCTGGTAGTGTCTAGGGTTAATTTAAAGCTGAAATTTTCGGAAGGGTAACTACGTACCGAGAAGCTATTGACTCCAGGATAAGAATTTGGGAGAAACTTTCCAGGAACAGTTGAATACTAAACTAGAGAATTTAAAATTTGACAGCGTGGAAGATGGATGGAATAATTTTAGGAAAACAATTTGTGAAGTTGCTGATGGTGTCTTAGGGAAGAAAGGTAGGACCGCAGCTAGGAATATTACTGAAAATTCCTTATGTTTAATAAAGAGGAGAAGGGGCTTATACAAGAATTATCTGAGTGATAAATCATATGAAAGCAAGAGGAATATAAAGAAAGTGGAGAAAACACTAAAATATGAACTAAGGAGGTGTGAAGTGGAGGCCATGAATTAAATTGCAGAGGATATGAAAGATGCAGCTAGACGGCATAATAGTAAAATATTGTACTGGCATATTAATAAATTGAGAGAAAGTTGTCAATCTGGATTTGTTCCAGTTGAAGATAGGAACGGGACCACAATTAATGATAAGGAAAGAGCTAAAGAGAAATGGGTAGAACATTTTGAGAATATGCTGAACAGACAACGAGTTTCAGGAAAAGATATAAAGGAAAATGAAAACATGCGTGATACCTTGGATGAGAAAGAAGATTTGTTTTGTGTGGAAGAATACGCGACAGTACTAAAAGGATTTAAAAATAATAAGGCTCCAGATGCTGATAGTGTGTGAATGAGGTTCCTAAATATGGCAGCTCTGAAGTTAGAAACACGTTACTGAAGATTATGAATAAGATTTTTGAAAAAGAGGAAGTACCTGGGGATTTTATCAAAACCTTAATTAAACTACAGTATAAATGAGATGGTAAGAGTGAGTGTGGTAATTATCGAGGCATTAGTCTGGTCTCTATAGGTAGCAAACTACTCATTAATATGATACTTTTTATACACTTTCGACCCCCTACCATGCCCATCATTTCCTAAAACACTTCCAATCAAAATTTTGAGCTAGCCATTTTGTTCAACGTAGTTGAAAGTTCCGGAAATTATGTCTTCAAGGATGACAAATCCCCCCAGCCCTTAGGGTAAGGGTTATAAGTTATACCCTGTGGGCATATAAGGTTGCAGCTACCTTCCCCCACACACACACGTTGTATTGTCCCAAAATTCATCAAATAGAAATTTAGATATACCCATTTTATTCAAAATAGTGTAAACTCCATATAACAAGGCTTTTGGGGTTGAAACAAACCCCGAACCTGTAGGCAAGGGCTGTAAGTTATGCCACGGGGGCATTTAAGGTTTTAATGGAAGTATGGATGCATAAATTTTAGAGGAGGCTCACTTGGTTGAAAACGGGAAGTTCTAGTTCCCTTTTAAGAGTCAAAGTGATGGAGGGTAGCAAGCCTCCCCCCCAACCAACCACCTTCACCAAATGAATCGGATTAAAATTGTGAGATAGCAATTTTGCTCAAAATAATCCAAAGAACATATAACATTGCCTCTAGGTTTGACACAACCCCCTAGTGCCCTGGGGATAAGTTTGTAAGTCACCTTGTGGGGGCATATAAGGTTTTTATGGATTGGGTGGTCGTATAAACTTCAGATGGGGGTCTCTTGATTTGAAATCGGAAGCTATGGTACCTTATTTAAGAGTCAAAAGTGATTTGAGAGCAACCAGCCCTCACCCACCCTCATCATTTCCCCAAAGGCTCCGGAAAATATTTCTTTGAGGAACACAATCCCTCCCCTACCTCTCAAGGCAAGGGTTGTAAGTTATGCCACGGGGGAATATAAGGTTCTTCTAGAATAGGGGTAGTCGTATATGCTTCAGAGGGGAGTCATTGGATTGGTCATATGAATTTCTAGTGACCTTTTTAAGAGTCAAAGTCAACACGTCGTCTTTTTACCAAAACACATCGAAGAGAAAATTTTGATACAGTAATTTTATTCAAAATAATCCAAAGATCATATAACAAGGCTTTTGGGGTTGGTACAAACCACCAGCAACTAGGGGTGAGGGTTGTAAGTTGTGCCGCGGAGTATTTAAGGTTTTTATGGAAGGGATGGTTCTTTAACTTTAGAAGAGGCTCATTTGGTTGAAAAGTGGAACTTCTAGTTTCTTTTCAAGCGTTGAAAGCGATGGAGGGCCTTTAACCCCCCCCCCCGTAACACTCTTTTCTCTAAACGCATCTGATTGAAATTATGAGATAGTGATGTTCAAAATAGTCCGAATTACATATAATAAAGCCTCTTAGATTGACACAGCCCCCCAAAGCCCGGGGATAGGGTTGTAAGTTATACCATGAGGGCATTTAAGTTTTTATGGAATGGGCGGTCATAAAAACTTCAGATGGGGCTCATTTGATTTGAAATTGGAAGTTATAGTGCCCTTATTAAGAGTCAAAGGGATTTGAGAGCATCCAGCCCCCCCCCCCTCCAGGCTCATTATTTTCCTTAACACTTCCAATCAAAAGTTGGAGATAACAATGATGTTCATCGTAGTTGAAGGGTCCGAAAATAATGTATGTGAGGAAGATCCCCCCCCCCCTACAGCTCTCAGGGCAAGGGTTGTAAGTTTTGTCCTGGGGCCTATAAGGTTCTTATTAAAAGGGTGGTCGTTTATGATTTGCAGGGGACTCACTGGATTGGTAATCAGAAGCTCTAGTGCCATATTTAAGATTCAAAGTTATCAGAGGGCAGCTACACCCCACCCCCCCCCCACTCACACACGTAGTATTGTCCCAAAATACATCTAATAGAAATTTTGATATAGCCATTTTATTTTAAATACTGTATATTCCATATAACAAGGTTTTTGGGGTTGAAACAAACCCCCAGAGCCTGGGGACAAGGGTTTTAAGTTATGCCCCGGGGCATTTAAGGTTTTAATGGAAGTAATGGTTGTATAAACTTAGAGGAGGCTCACTTGGTTGAAAACGGGAAGTTCTAGTTCCCTTTTAAGAGTCAAAGTGATGGAAGGCAGCGAGCCTCTCCCCATCTAACCCCCTTTACCAAACGAATCTAAATAAAATTGTGAGATAGCAATTTTGCTCAAAATAGTCCAAATAACATATAACAAGCCCTCTAGGGTTGAAACAACCCCTCAGTGCCCTGGTGATAAGGTTGTTAGTCACCTGGTGGGGGCATTAAGGTTTTTATGAAATGGGTGGTCGTATAAACTTCAGATGGGGGTCACTTGATTTCAAATCAGTACCCTTTTTAAGAGTCAAAAGTGATTTAAGAGCAACCAGCCCCCACTCAAACTCATCATTTCCCCAAAGACGTATGATTAAAATTTGGAGATAGCAAATTTGTTTATTCTAGTCGAAGTTTTCCGGAAAATATGTCTTTGAGGAACACAATCCCTCCCCCACCTCTCAAGGGAAGGGTTGTAAGTTATGTCCCGGAAGCCTACAAGGTTCTTGTAGAATAGGGGTGGCTGTATATGCTTCAGAGGGGAGTCATTGGATTGGTAATACGCATTTCTAGTGCCCTTTTTAAGAGGCAAAGTGATCTGAGGATAGCTATCCCCCCTCAATACGTCGTTTTTTCCCGAACACATCGAAGAGAAAATTTTGAGACCGTCATTTTATTCAAAATAGTCCAAAGATCATATAACAAGGCTTCTGGGGCTGGTACAAGCCACAAGAGACTAGGGGAGAAGGTTTTAAGTTGTGCCACTGAATATTTAAGGTTTTTATGGAATAGATGGTTGTTTAACTTCAGAATAGACTCATTTGGTTGAAAATTGGGATTTCTAGTTCATTTTTAAGCGTCGCAAGTGATGGAGGGCACTTAGCCCCCCCCCCCGGTAACCCCTCTTTTCACTAAACGCATCTGATTGAAATTATGCGATAGCGATTTTGTTCAAAATAGTCCGTAGAACATACAATAATGCCTCTAAGATTGACACAACCCCCCCAGCATCCGGGGATAGGGTTGTAAGTTACACCATGAGGGCAAATAAAGTTTTTATGGAATGGGCGGTCATAAAAACTTCAGATGGGGCTCATTTGATTTGAAATTGGAAGTTATAGTGCCCTTATTAAGAGTCAAAGAGATTCGAGAGCATCCAGCCCCTCCCCCCTCCAGGCTTATCACTTCCCTTGACACTTCCAATCAAAATTTGGAGATAACAATGATTTGGACCTTCATCGTAGTTGAAGGGTCATAAAATAATGTATGTGAGGCCCCTCACGCCCATCATTTCCCATAACAAATATCCAAACAAAGTTTTGAGACATCAATTTTTTTAGCATTATTGAAAAACTCAGTAATTTTGCGTTTGGGGATGTCAACCCCTCCCCCCCCCCGAGGTCTCAGGGCAAGGACAGTAAGTTGTGCAATTTGTTCATTGTTTACATATAGTATATGTTATTGAAAAAAGCTATGCATGTTTGACTTCTACTTTCACAAAATACGATGGCCATAACAAGTCTTGTGTATATGGATTGTCAAAAGGGTGTCCCTCAGGAATGACAGGAATGTCCCTCAGGAATGAGGGAGATGATTAATTGACCAAAAAGGCAATATTTGCACGCTACTACCGCTACAACTACTGCTGCTTCAACTGCTACTACCACTACTATCAGTAAAGCTAATACTTCTTTAGCGAGTACTACTAAGCCTGAGGATATTGAAAACAATATCTGAGGAAACGCTGAGGGGAAATTTGAACTAAAACAAAGCATATTATGCATATACAGACTGCTGATAGGGGCGTATCAGCAATACTTTCGGAGCGGCTTATCATGCCAAGAGGAAACTTTAGGGGCATCATGAGCGGGATGCTCAGTTGACCAAAAGGCTAAATGTAACTGTTACTACTGTTATTAATACTGCTGCTACTACTGTTACTACTAATAATTATGTACCATTACTGCTACTACTGTTCCTACTACTATCACTACAACTATGATACTAGTACAATTAAGGCTACACGTGTGAGCCTTGTAGGCAAGGCTACAAATTTGACAGAAGATTGAGGGGGAATTTGAACAAAACCAAAAAACACTATGCGCATGTAGATTTTTAAAAGTGCGTATCTCAAGAATTGATTTGGGTATTAAGTTGAATCTGTCGCGGAATACTTAAAGGGAAAGATCTACTGACAAAAAGGTAATATATGCTTGTCACTACTAAAACACTAATACCACTACTACTTTCCCTTATGTTGCTACTGCTACTGAACTGCTCCAACTACTACTTGAATTACAACAACTTGTAAGTTTTAGAATATTAAGGTGAAAAGGGTGTCAAAAGGGGTTCACAAGTGCAAATCAACAATATTTTTGGAACGGTTTAACGTGTCAAGGTAAAACTTCCGGGGCATCATGAAAATGATGTTAATCGGACCAAAAGGCCATATGCGCATGCTACTACCGCTAATACTACTGCTGCTACTACTGCTATTATTACTGCTAATACAACACTAAAACTGTAACTACTTTTACTATTTGGCTCTATGTCTTTGGCTAAATCTATGAAGGTAGAATTTGAGAGAATATTGATGGCAAATTCGAACTAACAAAAGAGACTATGTGCATTTAGATTGTCAAAATAGTGTATCTTAACAATTGGTTTGTGTATTAATTTGGAACTCTCGGAGAATACTTAAAGGGGATGAAAAATTGACCAAAAGGCAATATATGCACACTACTACTAATACTACTACTACTGCAACATTTACTAGTTCTACTACTGCTACTATTATTGCTCCAATTACTGCTTCTATCACAGCTACTTGTAAGGTTAAGGGTATTAAGATGGAAATTTTAAAAAGTTATACGACTATACAGGTTAAAAACAGAGCAAATCAACCATATCATAGCGATGGCTAATTGTATTAAGTCGAGTAGTTATACTATTACTGTGACTACTATTACAACAATGCCTAAGGGTGTGAAGCTGAAATTTTCAGAGGATAGTTCTGAAAATTTCTGTTGTACGGATGACAACCTGCCATCCATACGCATGTAGTCAAAAGGGCATATCAACAATATCTTAGGAACAGTTTCGTTTGCGAAAATAAAACTTACAACGCTTGTTGTGGGGGATGTTGAACTAACCAAAAGACAATATTTGCATCATAATATTACTGCTTCTACTCCTACAGCTACAACTACTGCTTCTAATATTGTTACTTTTGCTACTACTACTGCTACTAAAGCTAACACTACTACTATTAACTCCACTCCTACTGCTACTACTATAACAACTGGTGCTACTAATACTACTAATAAATCTAAGGGTATTAAGGCGAAAATTTTGGGCAATATTGTAACTGTACTAAAATAGATCGAAACACACTATGCTCACATAGGCTGTCAAGAGGACGTATAAACAATGCTTCAGGACCGGTTGGTGGTGTTAAGTTAAAAATTTCATCGCGTATTGAAGGGGATGTTGAAAAAAATGTGCTACGTGCATACTGCTACTAATGCTACTACTGCTACTACAACTATTGCTGCTACACAAGCTATGGGTATTAAGGTGAAGCTTTCAAGGCAAATTTAGGCGGATGATGAACTAAATAAAAAAAAACTATGAGCATCTAGGTTGCCAATAGGGTGACAACATAATATCACAATAACGGCTAAAATTATGAAGTTAGACCTTTCAGGGTAGGTTGTGACAGATTTTGAACCAGCCAGAAGACACTATGTGTATACTTTTGATACTACTTCTACGGTTACTTTGACAACTGACACTTAAGGACATTAAGTTGAAACGTTTATGGGGAGTTTCAATTAAACAAAAAAACTATGCGCATGCAAGCATTAAAAGGACATATGAGCAATATCATAGGCAGCACAGCTCTACCATAGCAAGTAATACTATTGATAATTTAAAGGAGCTAAATTGGTTGGAAATTCAAAGTTCTATTACCCTTTTTAAGAGTCAAAAGTGATTGGAGGGCAATGAGCCCTTCTCTTTAGCTCATAATTTTCCAAACACTTTCAATAAAAATCTAAGACAGCCATTTTGTTCATCATAGCTGATCGGTCTTGTAACTGTATCTCTTGTGCTATTGCGTAGTTCAACCCCCCACAGTTATGCAATTTGCCCATTATGTTTAAAAACTAAATGTTGCCTAAAGATTAAATCAAAATGCACTGTGTTAATGCTAATTCCCAATAAGACATCTCAGCAATATCCCACAGAACGACTGAGGGTATTATGTTCAAACTTTCGGGGCTATTTCTATTACTACTTCTGCTCTTAAAATTTAACCAAATCAAAATCATGTAAGTGTATCCAAGCTGTAAAAGAGCGTAGACAGTTTTTTTGCGAATGGTGTCAAGTTTTCTATTTCAGGTAAACTAGAGGAGGTATGAAACTAAATTAAACACTGCTATTTGTGTCCAGATTCTTAAAAGGGTGTATATTGTTAAAAATTGCTGAAAAATTTTCTCCATACAAATAGCAGGCCAAACTACAAAGTCTTAAAAAACAAAAAGACTTATACTATTATTTTCTTTTTTCCCTGAAAAGACTGTCGACATAAAACGAACAGAAATTAAATAAAAAAAAACTTTTTCCACAAATTAAGTTTTTTGAAGAAAAGTAAAGAACTCCATTGAACCAAAAATGAGCAAAAATAAAATCAAATAGTGTAGCAAGCGTAAAAATACCACAAGTCAGCATCAATAAATAAATGAAACCCAAAAGGAACAGAAATTAGGCTACAATAAATAACCGAGTCAAACTCAAAACAAGAGGAAATTAACATGAGTAGGCTCATAACCCTGTGCCTTCCCAAGGCCAGAACATAATTTGCACTTTACTGAAACAAATTAAATATGTTTTACTTTTATAATTTCAATAAATTAAATATTATTAACATTTTGATTAATAAATATCAGTATTTGTATATTAAACTGACAATGCAAATTCACTAGTGTTTTTTTTCAGTAAATTTTTTTTTCAGTAATTCTTTCCTTTTAAAAGCATAACTTTTAAATTCCAACAGCTAAATATTACGTTAAAAAACGTCACTTTGGTTTGTATGAAGTGCTGTATTTAGTTTCCGTAAAGTGCAAATGAATACCTAATTTCCAAGGGGGGTGGGGCACATTCTTGATTTAAACATATGTGGGACGACCAGTAACTTAGCTTAAAATTTTGATACGACCTTCGACATATCGAATTTTAGTATTTTTTAAATCTATTCCATTCAAATGTATAGAAAGCTAAATAAAACTTTCAGAAGTGCAATCGAGTAGGCCAGACTATGTCAGTCAAGCTTGAATTATAAGACTTTTCACTCAGTCCGCTTATTTCAAAAAAGGAATTAAAGTTGGATATGAATTTTTTCGAATTCACGAATTTAAGGAAATACCTAAATACTGCTTCAAATGCCGGTCATATGATCACTTTCAAAGTGCTTGCACCAGCAATGCTCACCTAGTAGTTTGCTCACATCAATAGTGTTCATGCATGCTAAAGAAAAAGATTTAGACCATCTCCCTATTTCACTTACTCTTACACTTAATATAAACCTTGCAAGTATTTGTGAAGTACCCCGATCTTCTAAATGCTTTGAAAAAAGTAATTGGAAGAAAATTGATGTCACTGTATATTTTTACACTAACAAACCTGCTTTCTGCCAAACGAGTTCCATATCATCTGCTCCAGTGCTCTATACTAGTGAATTCTAAAAAGGACTTGGATTGCTTTTATTATCAAATAATTAAATGTCTAAAAGATGTCCAGGCAGTTGCAGTGCCG
This sequence comes from Artemia sp. Qi Xiang Cuo, assembly GCF_049724085.1. Classification (NCBI taxonomy): domain Eukaryota; kingdom Metazoa; phylum Arthropoda; class Branchiopoda; order Anostraca; family Artemiidae; genus Artemia; species Artemia sp. Qi Xiang Cuo. The sequence goes on along the minus strand of NC_142801.1, from coordinate 47,651,463 downwards.
CTGCAACGTGTTAGTTGTAGTACGCAAAAACCTATTTGGTCTTTAGATCCTAATTTAAAAACTTTAAAAAATAAAGCAAAGCTTTGGTTAAAAGTACGGAATGAATCAAATAGACCGCCGTGTGGAATTGTATCTGACCTTAAACGTTAGACGCGCAGTGAGTGTAAAAAATATCTTAAGTCAATGCGTTATCGTGGTATGGATTTTCCAGTGTCAAGAGAGAATGGCGAAAAGTTGTTAATTCTGAGCTGATTAGAAGTGATATGCCAAGTAGTGATTTTCTTCCTGCATCTGCTTGACATGACCATTACTCTTCTATTTTTTTTTAATGTTATTTACCGTGTGCATTCTTTGTATACTCATTCTCTTTCTGCTATTTTTAGTACGCCCCTATCTCAGCGTCTTTGTATTCCCATTTATCCGTAGTTGAAGCGATTAAGAAATTTAAATCAGATAATATTGATAATGATGGTATATGCAGATTTCACCTTTTATTAGATTGCTCCCCCCCCCCCCATATTGACCATCTACACCTACTTTTCCAGATGTGAATTTGTACTTCTAGTGTACCGGAGAGTTTTTTTGTGTGGTACTGTTTCTTCAATTTTAAAGAGGCGAAATTCTCCTTTAGTTTTCTCTTCTTACCGACCTGTTACTGTCTCTTACACTTTTAGTAAAGGTCTTGAGCATGTATTACTACCTCTTGTGACTAATAATATGCTTGAGAGAGATAACCAGTTTGGATTTAAGCCCGGAGTAGGTTGTCAGCATGCACATCGTGTATTATCTTCTTTGCTCCTTGAGAAATTTTGTAAGGGGAGTATATATCTATGTGCTTTAGATCTATCAAAAGCTTTTGATAGTGTAAATCATAGTCAGCTTTTTTCTGCTCTTCGTGGTTACGGTGTCAATCTATCGGTTATAAGGCTTCTTCGTTACTGGTACTCTAATTCTTTTCTTCGGCTGAAATCGGCACCAGCTTCTATTATTAAAGTGAAAAGAGGTTTAAGGCAAGGTGGAGTTTTATCTCCGATCGTATTTAAATTATGTATTTCAGGAGTTCTGGCAAAAATATCGGCTACCTATTTCTCTGATTTTTCTGATGTTTCATATCTTGCCTATGCTGATGACCTGCTTCTTATCCTCTGTTCAGTGTGGGTTAGAAATAAATAATAATAATAATAATAATAATTGGTGATATTTGAAGCAGTAAATGTAGTTTCTATCATATGTAAATAAAAACACTAGTCTTTCGAGGAACAGGAGATGCGGTATTTTTTGGTTCGTTTTAAAGCTTACTTCATCACCTTTTACAGTTTTTATGCGTAATACATTTGACTTCCTTATTCCACCAATTTATGTTCATTTCAAGTTTGACTTCTTATATAAGCCAATTTCTGCTCGTTTTAAATTTTAACATTACTATTAATTTTCATTGAAAAACAATGTATTTATATGAAATTGTCACGACAATCAATATTTGGGCAAAGACTTACCTAAATATGATTTCCATAATTAAATGAGGGGTATATAACAAACCTTTAATTTTTAGCTCTTCTAGAGATGTTACAGTGACAGCTTTTCTGTTAGAACGAGATGCATCCCAAACTTTACAGGCTTTCTTAATGCGTTCCTAAAACCAGAAATTAAGTTCATCTATAATATACGGTTTAAATAGGAACTCACTCATAAATTCCATAAATTGTGTGAAAATAGACTGTACTGATATATCATGCGAGTTCAAAATCATAAACTATAATTTTTACCGTGTAAAAAAAAACAGTACCTGCAACACACAAACGGTAAGTGTATTATAATTAATAAGTTTTCCGTGGAAAATAGGAACTGGTTTGGTTTCAGCAATGTAAAATTAAATAATAATACATAACGAGTAGACTGCCGATCCCAGTCAGTGCAGTTGGAGTGATTACTATACATGGACCAATTGAATCAAAACATTTTTTTTGCAGAACATGTATTTTGGATTAGTGCCACCAAGACGTCCTTCGATGAAGACATTGAGATGACAGTATAGCCCGATTTCTGATACAGCCGCTTTCTACTCTACTCTACGATGAAAGTTTTTTACTAGTGTACAGAAATACCAATTTAGCTTTCCCAATTATATGTTTCTCCCATGTGCATTATTTTTAATGAAAAAAGGGGTTCTATATATGTCCATTGGCCTTTTAAACTATGTGACAATAGTTTGTTATGCTATGCTTATCAAACAGTTCGTTGTAACGAACTGTTAGTGCGCGGCTCAATAGTACCCGAAACTCTAAAAAACATAATTCTGATATCGATAGATATATCAAAAGAATTGGCTTATTTTGCTTATTTAAAATATATATGATTCATTAAGTTTAGTGATATTCATTAGGAGCTGCGTACCTAAGAAAATTTGCCTGATTTTCAAAACACCCCCTAAAAGTCCCCCCTAAAAGTCGAAGCCCCTTTTAGGGGGAACTACCCCCTAAAAGTCGAAGAATCTTAGTGAAATACACACCATCAGATTCAATGTATCAGAAAACGATACTGTAAATATTTGAAGCTCCTATCTGCAAAAATTTGGAATTTTGTATTTTTTGCCAGAAGGAAAATCACGGATGCGTTTCTATTTCTTTGTTTTTTGTATGTTTTTGTTTTTTCCATGGGTGATCGTATCGAACCAATGGTCCTAAAATATGGGGATATGGCTCATTCGAACGGAAATTATAAAGTTCTAGTGCCCCTTTTAAGTGACCACAGAGATTGGAGGGCAACCAGCCCCCCTCAGACGCCCCTTTTCCTTCAATTTGAGAAAACCCCATTTCAACTTTGAGATCGCTATTTTGTTCAGCATAGTGGAACGGTCCAATAAGTATACCTTTGGAGATAACCTGACTCCCTAACCCTTGGTTAAAAGTCTTCAAATTATGCACTTTGCCCATTTTTACGCATAGGTTTTGTTTATTGGGAAGTATGTATATATTTTTCCGGTTGGGGGGGGGGGAGTTAGTTTCCTGAAGGGGGATTTTCTACGGAGACAATTTTCCATGGGGAGAAAGTTTCCGAGGGGTAAACTTTTCGGAGGAAACTTTTCGGGGGGGGGGGGGGTGAACTTTTCGGGGGCACTTTTCAGAATTCCTATTAGATTTTTTTTTTTTATTTGTCTTAATTTCTCTTTATCGACTTGATCTTATGTGTGGGGATGCTTAGAGTAATTTTCCGGGGTAAATTTTCACTGGGATCGAATTTTCTAGAGGATCTTTCCGAGGGGAGTCGGATTTTTTCGTGGAGGTGGAACCGTATTTCCGGGCATACAATCAGAAAGTAGATTTAAAAAAAACAAGTATTTTCAACTGAAAGTGAGGAGCAACATTAAAACCTAAAACGAACACAAATTGTTATGTATATGATACCTTGCTCTTTATGCTAAAGTTTTAATTTGTTCTAAATCCTTCAAGAATCATTTCTGAGACACAAGGGTCGTTACAACAATAAAGTGGGAAACCCCTCTCATGTACGTTATAACTTCTGTTCATTTTAAGTTGTAATGTTGCTCCTTACTTTCAGTTGAAAAAACTTGCCTTTTTATTTAACTGTGTGAAGAAAGGAAGAAAGGCTGTTTTGCGTGCAGCAACTCATAGGACACATGTTAGGGTGTCAAAACTTAAATAAAACCTATAATATAGCAAAACAATTTAAAATGTATAGGCCTAAGTCATTTACATATCATCCAGATATAAACCTCAACAAAACAACAAAAGTCCCCTGGCATCTTTGATTTCCATCTTTGATATGCCAGCTGAGAAGATGGATTTAAGAGATATGAACTTTCAAAAGCTACGATGTTTTTTAATTTGATAATTGATCTTTTATTTATAAACTGAGCCGCGTGATGCAAGGCAAGTCTCATTTTGAAAAAAAGACAAATATTATTATTTAAAATTTGCCTTGCAATGCCCGTACAAATTCTTATGCTCTTCCTAAAAAGTTGTTTTTTTTTGTTTTGTTTTTTTTTAACTGTTTCGCTTCAAACCGTGTATAGTACAATATTTTTCTTTTATGGAAATTTCTGAACTTAATAAATTTTGAGCCATATGTTAAAGCAAAAGTAACTAATTGCTTAAGTTCTTTTGGCGATGACAAGAGATTTCTCTCTCTAGGAAATTCGATATTGCATTTGTTTCTAAGAGCTAAGGAATGACATTTCACCATGGAAACTGAATAGCATGAACTTGAAATTCTAAACGAGGAAGTGCCGGGAAAACTATGAGCATGGACCTGTTTGTTTTACTCGTGGACTTTTTAGTATGTGGAGAGTCATATTGACCTTGTTTATCCGAAACTAGGTCAATTCTTGCTAAGCAACAATAATTAATGGTTTCTTTGAAACTGTTACTTAGCTTTTTAAAGAGACAAGTGAAAAATAAATATTGGAAACGTTTTCCTTTCTTTGACTTCAAAGACAACTTTTTCAAGAGTGCAAAAACAATTTTTGCATTTGCACAATTTATTCAACTTTTGCACAATTTAATTCAAGATCTCTTCCCATCTTTCCAATTGTTGAATTTTTTTTCGCATTTTCTTAATATTTTTATTTAATAGTGTACATCAAATGGCCTACATCAAATGCTTTTATTTCCAGTAAATTATATTTGGCCTGATTAGAATTCAGCTGTAGCAGCTTCGATTGTTCAGTCGCGTCAATCTTTGGTCCCTAACCAGATTCTCAAATCATTTTTTTGAAGGAAGTATTGCTGCCTCTTACTCGAGAGGTCAACCTCACAAGCGATGGTGGGACAATTTTCCAGCCTCCTTTTACAGTTTTTATAACTTAAGTTACTTACTTAACTTAATCCTCATGTCCGGGTGGCGTTTAGAGCGTCATCAGCCTTCTCTGTGTGGGACGGTCTGCAGCTAGGGCCTCTGCATCAGACAGCAAAATTCCAGCTTGGTCCAGGAAAATCCCAAGAGTATCACTCCTTAGGAGCTTGGGTCCTCCTCTTGGACGCTTCCAGCCACTACTGGGAGGTCTGCATTCGTATAGAATCCGAGCCGGAGCGTCAGCAGGCAATCGCAAAAGATGTCCAAACCAACAAAGTGTCTGCTTGGCAAACAGGTGTGACAAATGTGACTGGGAAGTCATACTTCATAGGCGGTTGTTACTGACAAAGTCTGTCCTTCGGATTCCCTCGATTGTGCAAAACTACTTAGATTGAAGAATGTTGAGACGGCGCTGGACAACTGCAGTTGTAGGCCAAGTTTCAGCTCCATATAGCAGGATTGAATATACTGATCCTCCAAGGATCTTCATTTTGGTGGCTCGTTTGATCGTTGAATTCTTCCAAACATGGTCTACCGAAGACGGCAGAGGCCTTGGCCGTGCCGGCAGCAACTTCATGGTCGATGCAGCCATGCGATAATATGATAGAACCAAGATAAGTTTAGCGGTCAACCCCTTCGATTTGGCTTCCGGCGACCAAGTAATTAGAATTGTTGGCGTCAGACTTTGGCTGCACTACCAAGACTTTCGTTTTCTTCTAGTTAATGGATAGTCCTGTCCTGGCGGATTTACCCAGAAGCGTGCATATTTTCGTATATTTTTTATTAAGTATATGAGGGGGGTTCGCACCCCTAGTCAATATTTCGCTCTTTGCGGTGAAGTTGGATTTTTTTTCGAATTCTTTAAGAATGACCCATTAATTATAAGGGCCGATAATTGGAATAAATAGGTCTTATGAAAGTACTAAAAAAAACTTTAGCGTAAAGGGTGAGGTATTTACTAGGGGGGCGAACCTAATCATTTAGGTAATAGTTTCTGTTCGTTTTAACTTTTGATGTTGAAAAGTTTTCAGTTGAAAAGTTTTTCAGTTGAAAACTTGTTTTCTTTTCTGATCCTTTTTTTAAATAATGATGGTATATCTGGCACCCTCTTTATAGCAATGTCCCTTGCCCCTTGAAAATTTCCTCCATAGCAATGTCCCTTTCCCCATGAAAATTTCCTCCATGGAAAGATCCTCCCACATAACCCCCGACCCCCCCCACTACCAGAAAATAATCCCCTTGAAGACGTCTGTATACTTCCCAATAACCAATACTATATGTAAACATTGGGCAGAGTTCATAGCTTGCAGACCTTCCCCCGGGACTGTGGGGGATTAAATCATCTTTAAAGACATAGTTATTGTATTTTTCGACCATGCTGAACAAAATGGCTATCTTAAAATTTTGATCGGCTTACTTTGGAGAAAAATGAGCGAGGGAGGGGGCCTAGTTGCCCTCCATTGTTTTAGTCACTTAAAAAGGGCACTAGAACTTTTAATTTTCGTTGAACGAGTCCTCCCGCGATATTCTAGGACCACTCTGTCGATACGATCACCCCTGGGGAAGAGAAACAAAAAAAAAACAAATAAACACGCATCCGTGATCTTTCTTCTGGCAAAAAATACAAAATTCCACGTTTTGCAGATAGGAGCTTGAAACGTCTACAGTAGGGTTCTCTGATACGCTGAATCTAATGGTGTGATTTTCATTAAGGTTATATGGTTTTTAGGGGGTGTTTCCCTTTTTTCAAAAATAAGGCAAATTTTCTCAAGCCCGTAACTTTTGAGGGATATGACTAAACTTGATGAAGCTTATATATGACAAATCAGCATACATATATAATTATTTTGATATATCTATTGGTATCAAAATTCCTTTTTTTAGAGTGCCAGTTTACTATTTTGCTGGGTCGCTCCTAACTTGCAGTCCGTTACCACTAACTGTTTGACAAAATGTGTTGGTTTCCTTGAAAGTGATGTAGACACTCGGAATAAAAGAATGTTTGGTTTCATAACAATTTGACCGCGCCTTGAACAACTTGTAGACTCTGAGTAAAACTTTTCCTGTTTTTACATCTGTTTATTTCCAGTAGGTGTCCATTAAAATTCATATGAAATTCACGGAGCTTTGACAAACCTGCTCGGATTTGTTTGAATTATATATTGCCTGTACCCTGTGTGAGAGGCTTATGGTTTTTTATTTATTGTATATATTGATTTGTTTCCAGCTACGATAAAAGTAGCCCGATTAAGAAGTGTTTATTTTTATGTCATTAATAATTTATCCAATCGAGCATGAGTTTGGTTTTGTTAAATTTAGTTGGTTCCTCTGTAACATATATTGACGTTATAGTCCAGACTGACACTCCCGAGAGCCAACTACGAGGGCTAAAGACCCCACGACCATCACTGTTCAAACGAAGCCACTCCGAATACTAGGCCCGAGGCCGAGCGAGCGGTAGAAGACAACAAAAAGCGGACTAAGCGATTAAATAAACAAAAGTTTCCAATGTAAGTAAAGAGTGGCATTAAAATTTAAATTATTATGTGTGTGAGAGAGGTTATTCCCACCCCCTCTTTACGCTAAAGTATGGTAGATTTCTATCAATACTTCAGGAGAAAATGCTTTAATACAGGGGGTTGATAGCTGAAATTTCCACGCAGGTGAAATTTGAATTTCCTTTTGGCTAGTATTTAAATAAAGAAAAAAAGCTGGTCTAAAATAATCCACATTTATTGATAATTATTGTACTTTTAAAATAAGAAAATTCAAGTATTGAAATTTTAGCTGTAGGCCTATATAAGTAGTGTTTCTTTCATGAAAAAATTGGCAATGACGATTTCTTTTCAAACGTATTCTAATGTGTGATGGAGCAAAAATGGCTTATGTGTTTCTTAGTGTCCACCTTGAAAGTGAAAAATAAAAAATGATTATGTAGTTGTGGTCCATATAATTGTCAGACAATGGCAATTTTTCGAATGCGGTTAAAAGTGAAATTCTCACTACTTACAGTCCCAGAGGGGAATGTAAGGCTGAATCTAGGAGGGGGACTACCGTGTCTGAACCTCCCCCGTGAAATTTTTGTCCGACTTCAAAAAATGTAACAGAAATGCGCATAAACAAATTTTGATGCGTTTGTAAAGGTTTTTGTAACCTCCCTCCCCCACCGAAAAAACTACCCCCCACCAAGAAAGTTCCTAGATATGTCCTTGGGCGCATGTTAAAATCACCTATACTTCTAAGTTAAAGGAATTAGCTGAACTGAATAACGAACCATTAATTTTTATTCGAGCATTTTAAACCAGTTTGTTACGACATTCAGTATAAAAAGTGTTGATGCGGTTAATTTAAGGAACTTCTAGGTAAAATCAGATCATAACTCGAGTTTCTTACCACGTTTTTGGGCAAACTTTACTTAAAAAGCTCCCAATACCGTAAATCGATCGATTGAAGTAGGCTTTACTTTCCAAGAATACTCTAACAAGTGGAAAAGGGGATCTTAATTCGAATGGTTTGCAAGATGATATTATCAATTGGAAACAACTAATTGCTCTTCAACTTTTGGAGTAAGATAATAAGGGACTACAAAATGAAAAAATAGGGTTTATGAAACACAATCAAAACAGAAAATAGGAACAAATATCGCCATACAGAATATCATAATTTATACTACAATCTTACGGTAACTTTTTAAATCTGTATGCACAAAAAAAAATGCACAAGAAGTTAAACATATTTCAAAGTTTATTGGTAAACAACGCTAGATGGCAGACGCAAAACCTAAACGTCTGCCCTATTTTTATCTGCGATTAATGCTAGTTATCCATTAGTACAGAAAAAATAAGAAGAAAACCACACAAAAAAGATAAAAGGAAAACAGGAAAGCCACATTAAAATACAAAAAATTTAGCTAATTTTTAGGTATAGGTACCTTCAGCCTATAGGTATTTTAACCCTAAAACACTGTAGTGACTAACAAATCCAAAAGCTGGAAGTACGAAATTTATCTCAAAGGACTTTAAGGATGCCAAACAAGTCTCCAGTGCCCAGTTCCTGGCTCTTTCAATTTTATTCGATGATTTCATTGGATTCGACGTGTCATTTCCTCTCTGCCTGATTCGAACTCTTTGAGTGTTCCCAATAATGAGCTAAACACTGCTTTCGTAAAAAATATTTGTAGCATTAAACTGAATTATTTCAAGAAATGGAAGTAGCAGTAGTGTTAGAGTTCTGGAGCCTGGGTTTACATCATTAATATAACCGGTCAGACACGAAACACACACAAACACACAGTCAGGCAAACAAACACGCGAAGATAGACACAAAGACAGGCAAACACACACAGTCAGACACACATCACGGCGAGAAAGAGAAAAAAAACACAAATACATAGAATCAGACACAAATACACAGAGAGAAAGAAATAGAGACGGGCAGACACACTGTCAGACACACAGCCATAGTGAGAGAGAGACCAAAACCCACACAAACACACAGAGTCAGACACACAAATAGATGCCGCGCCATCTAACCTAACCTACCGTGTGTAGGTTATGTCGGTTAAGTTAACCTAACCTAGTAGTACTTAAGAAGAAGGCTGAATCCACTGACTTTGTTTGTTTGTGTGTGTGTGTTGTTTTCTGTCTCTCACCTTGCGTTTGTGTGTCTGACTCTGTGTGTTTGTGTGTGTGTTTGACTTGTGTGTCTGTGTGTTTGTTTTGCTTGTGTATCTCACTGGCTCTTTGCCTTTTTCTGTGACTGTCTTTGTGTGTTTGAGTCTGCGTGTGTTTTGTCTCACTCTCTCTCTCTCAGATATACGGGCACAGAGTGCCCGTATATCTGACTGTGTGTTTACTTGTCTTTGAGTCTGTCTTTGTGTGTCTGTCTAGCTCTGTATGTTTGTTTATGTTTTTGTCGCTCTCTTTCTTTGCCTGTTTGTCTGATTGCGTGTTTGACCCTCTCTGTGTCTGTCTTTTTGTGTTTGTTTGTGTGGGTCTCTGTATTTGTATGTTTATCTCTCTCTCTCTCTCTCTCTCTCTCTCTCTCTCTCTCTCTCTCTCTCTCTCTCTCTCTCTCTCTCTCTCTCTCTCTCTCTCTCTCTCTCTCTCTCTCTCTCTCTCTCTCTCTCTCTCTCTTTCGCCATGCCTGTGTGTCTGACTGTGTGTTTGCCTGTCCTCTCTGTCTGTGTTTGGGTTTCTGTTTGCCTGAATCTGTGTTTTTGTGTGTTTTTTTGTCTCTCTCTCTCACCATGCCTGTGTGCCTGACTGTGAGTTTGCCTATCTCTGCGTCTATCTTTGTGTGTCTGACTCTGTGTGTTTTGGTTTGTCTTTCACCGCGCCTGTTTTTCTGACTGCGTGTTTGTATGTCTCTGTGTCAGTCTTTGTGTGTTTGTGTGTCTGACTCTATATATTTGTGTGTGTTTTACTCTCTTTATCACCGTACCTGTGCGTCCAAATGTCTGTTTGCCTGTCTCTGTGTCTATCTTTGTGTTTGCGTGTCTGACTCTGAGTGTTTGTGTGTTTTTTGTCTCTCTCTCACTGTGTCTGTGTGTTTGGCTCTGTGTTTACCTGTCTATGTGTCCGTATTTATGTGTTTGTGTGTCTAACTCTGTGTGTTTGTATGTGTTTTTGTGTGTGTTTTGGGAAAAAACAGAGCAATTCCGCTTTGGTATTGGTATTTTCGGGGGGAAAAAAGTCGAACAACTCTGGTTGAAACAGAAGAATGAGAAAAGAAATAAAACAATTCCACTTTAGTATTGTTGTTTTTTTTTTAATTCAAACAAGCCAGAAAAAAAATGAGAAAAGAAACGGGTTAGAGAAGATTGTGTGGGACGCAGCCATGCTTGCACTTATCAAAACAGCCTCGTAAAGATCTTTTAAAGGAAAAAAATTGGTGGAATCCTGGAGTTCATATGAAAAATGTCTCTTGGGACATTCAAACGTCAGAAAATGCTCAGGTGATGATAATGGGTACCAGAGGATGCCACTAGGCAGGCACATTTTGGCATGTTGAAGTCAATTGCCACGAGTCATCAGAAGGCGCTATTGGGAATTTTCCTTTAAGTTAAACGATCGATTCTAGTATAAACGGTGATTTTTTGTGATAAACTGTCTGAAAATGTTTTAGGAGTGATAATTTGCGTCAGAGGGTGCCACGAGCCAGATATTGAGTGCCACGGTGCCGTGAATTGGCTTAGACCATCACGTTCTAACATGAATCGTATGTTCCCAGTGTTCAAATAAAAAATATCTTTTGGGGTATTCAAACGTTAGGAAACGCTCAAGTGATGATGATGGGTAGCGGATAGTGCCACTAGGCAGACACATTGTTCCACGCCGGCGTCAATTGCCACGAATCATCTGAAGAAACGCTATTGGGATATTTCCTTTAAGTTTAAATGATCGATTCTATTGTAAACGGTTTTTTTTTTCTAGGAAAATGTCTGAAAATGCTTTAGGCGTGATAATGCGCACCAAAGGTTGCCATGAGCCGGCCACTGATAGCCACGGTGGCGTGAATGGTCTTGGACTATCGCGTTCTAGCGATGAAATGGTATGTTCCCGCAGCTCAAATACAAAAATATCTATCGGATATTCAAACGTCAGAAAACGCTCAAGTGATGATGACAGGTACCATAAGGTGCCACTAGGCAGCCATATTGTTCCACACTGGCGTAAATGGCCACTAGTCATCAGAAGAAACGCTATTGGGAATTTTCATTTAAGTTTAACGATCGATTCTAGTGTAAAAGGTTACTTTAGAGGAAAATGTCTGAAAATGCTTTAGGTGCTTTAATAAGCGCCAGAGGGTGCCACTTGCTAACCACTGATGGACAGGGTGCCGTGAATTGCCTTGGACTATCGCATTCTAGTAATGAAATGGTATGTTCCCGCAGTTCAAATAAAAAATATCTACCAGGGTGTTTAAACGTCAGAAAACGCTTAAGTGATTATGACGGGTACCAGAGGTTGCCACTAGACAGGCACATTGCGCCACGCTGGCTTAAATTACCACGAGCCATCAGAAGAAACGCTATTGGGAATTTTCATTTGAGTTTAAATGATCGATTCTAGTGTAAACGGTTATTTTTGTAGGAACATATCCGAAAATGCTTTAGGTGTTATAATGCACACAAGAGGGTGCCACATGCTAACCGCTGATGGCCAGGGTGCCATGAATTGCCTTAGACTATCGCATTCTAGTAATGAAATGGTATGTTCCCGCAGTTCAAATAAAAAATATCTATCAGGGCGTTTAAACGTCAGAAAACGCTCAAGTGATTATGATGGGTACCAGAGGGTGCCACTAGACAGGCACATTGCGCCACGCTGGCTTAAATTGCCATGAGCCTTCAGAAGAAAGACTATTGGAAATTTCCCTTCAAGTTTAAATGATCGATTCTAGTGTAAACGGTTATTTTGTAGGAAAATGTCCGAAAATGCTTTAGGTGTTGTAATGCACGCAAGAGGGTGCCACTGCCACGTGCCAGCCATTGAGTGTCACGGTGGCGTGAATTGCCTTGGAATATCTTGTGCTAACAATAAAATGCTGTGTTCCCACTGTTCAGATAAAAAATATCTATTGGGCAATTCAAACGTCAGAAAACTTTGAAGCGATGATGATAGTAGAGGTCTAAGTACCATTTTCCATGATGCCCTAGGAATTCCCATACTATTTGCGTGATGCTCTACACCTTTTCAAAGAGAGTCAGAACTCCCTCACACACTTTCACGTGCACATTGCAAAAAAGCATGCAAAAACCTATAAAGTGATTAAACACGTTTTGAAACTACACGCTATTTGCTTATGTCCCCTTGGTACCTTTCCAAATAAAGAGGTAAAAAAAAAAGCGGGCAGTACGAACGAGGGTTCCCCACACAAGTTTGTTTCAACTTCACGTTTTTAACCAGACTGGTTTTTTAGACAACACCCATTTTTTAGGGCCAATCATAGACAGCCTGCTTATTTTACAATTTAATTGGGATGAAAAGTCAAAGTCTTGCATAAAGAGCAATGTATTTCGGAGGGGGCAGTTCGCTTGATATAAGGGATAATTTGCATTCGTCTTAGTTTTTATTGATGCTCCTTATTTCTAGTTCAAAAGGCTTATTTTTTCATTTAATTTGTATGAAAAGTCAAAGTCTATCATAAAGAGCAAGGTATTTCGGAGGGGGCAGCTCGCTTAAAATACGGGATAATTTCTATTCGTCTTAGTTTTTAACGATGCTCCTTATTTATAGTTGAAAATGCTTATTTTTTAATTTAATTGGGATGAAAAGACAAAGTCTAGCATAAAGAGCAAGGTATTTTGGAGGGGGCAGCTCGTTTCATATACCGTATAATTTCTATTCGTCTTAGTTTTTAACGATGCTCCTTATTTCTAGTTGTTAATGCTTATTTTTTAATTTAATTGGGATGAAAAGTCAAAGTCTAGCATAAAGAGCAAGGTAATTCGGAGGGGGAAGCTCAGTTCATATACGTGATAATTTTACTTCGTCTTAGATCTTAACTATGCTCCTTATTTTTAGTTGAAAATGCTTATTTTTTAATTAATTGGGATGAAAAGTCAAAGTCTAGCATAAAGAGCAAGGTATTTCGGAGGGGGCAGCTCGCTTCATATACGAGATAATTTGCAATCGTCTTAGTTTTTAACGATGTTCCTTATTTCTAGTTGAAAATGCTTATTTTTTAATTTAATTGGGATGAAAAGTCAAATTCTAGCATAAAGAGCAAGGTATTTCGGAGGGGGTAGCTCTCTTCATATACCGAATAATTTGTATTCGGAGTAGTGTTTAACGATGCTCCTTATTTCTAGTTGAAAATGCTTATTTTTTAATTTAATTGGGGTGAAAAGTCAAAGTATATCATAAAGAGAAAGGTATTACGTTGGGTGAATCTCGCGTCATATACGGGATAATTTGTATTCGTCTTAGTTTTTAACAAGGCTCCTTATTTCTAGTTGAAAATGATTATTTTTTAATTTAATTGGGATGAAAAGTCAAAGTCTAGCATAAAGAGCAAGGTATTTCGGAGGGGGCAGCTCAATTCATATAAGGGATAATTTGCATTCGTCGTAGTTTTTAATGATGCTCCTTATTTCTAGTTGAAAATGCTTATTTTTTAATTTAATTGGGATGAAAAGTCAAAGTCTAGCATAAAGAGCAAGTTATTTCGGAGGGGGCAGCTCACTTCATATACGGGATAATTTCCATTCGTCTTAGTTTTTAACGATGCTCCTTATTTTTAGTTGAAGATGCTTATTTTTTAATTTAATTGGGATGAAAAATCAAAGTCTAGCATAAGGAGCAAGGTATTTCGGAGGGGGCAGCTCGCCCCTTCCGAAATACATTGCTCTTTATGCTAGACTTTGACTTTTCATCTCAATTCAATTAAAAAATAAGCATGCTGTCTCTGATTGGCCCTAAAAAATGGGTGTTGTCAAAAAACCAGTCTGGTTGAAAACGTGGAGTTGAAACAAACTTGTGTGGGGAATCCCCGTTCGTACTGCTCGCTTTTTTTTATCACTTTGTTTGGAAAGTTACCAAGGGGACATAAGCAAATAGCATGTAGTTTCAAAACGTGTTTAATCACTTTATAGGTTTTTGCATGCTTTTTTGCAATGTGCACGTGAAACTGTGTGAGGGAGCTCTGACTCTCTTTGAAAAGGTGTAGAGCATCACGCAAATAGTATGGGAATTCCTAGGGCATCATGCAAAATGGTACTTAGACCTCTACTGATGATAGGGGAAAGTAACCCTTTCCCACCTGTATAATATCGATTTCTGTGCCCTAAAAATAATGCGGTTAATAATGTTGGTTTTTCTTAATAAAACCAACCTGTATAAAAAGCCTTCATTCTTTAGATTCTTTGTTTCAAGATGAATTTTCAATATATTTCACTGATGCTATTTATACATCTTGTAGCCAATGTATATAGGTATGCTCTTTCAAGATTGCCTCTTATATAAGTGTAAAATTACGTGTAGCGAAGAGGAAAATATAGACTTTTGACCATATATGAAGGTGTACCATGTTTTAGCGATAAGGATACTCTTGGTTTTATTTCAACTCTGATGAAATTCAAGTTCCAATAGAGTAAAAGACTCTATTACTAAGAAAAAAATATGCTAAGAACAATTTTCAATTTCCCTGATAATACCCTCTAAACCATTACTTAACAAACAGGTGTGCCTAATAGATCAATAACCAATAGCATTGTTGGATTTTAGCGTACTTTCAAGGGGAATGGGTTGGAAACACGCGATCCAAATCTTTACCGAATCTTTTCCACTAGAAAGTATTTTCCAAATCATAATATTAGGAATAGTTTGCTGATCCAGGTGCCTAAGGCACCATTCCATTGGGGGGGGGGGAATTTTTGGTCTTACATTCAATTCCTAAAGCACAGAAAAATCTTTGATGACGGATAATAAAGTTTCCCTGAGGAAAAAATCTTGTAGAAAATGTCTCAAAGAAAAAAAAGGAAAAAATGCCTTTATGAAAATAAAAAAAAATCACGAGGAAAATTATCTCAACGAAAAAAAAAATCTGAAAGAAAAGGACGCCTAGAAAAAAAAACACCTTGAAGAAAATGAAACCTCGAAAAAAAACGGCGCTTAAAGTATTACGTAACATCCCACGTGTGTGCCGTCATTACATAACACTCACATGGGCTCCGTCTTTACATAAAATTCCCGTGTGTGCCGTCATATATTACAACCAGGAGTTCCCTACGGGCCCTGAACTCTAACATGTCACGTGAAATTACGTTATTCTCAATAGATCTAATAAGTCACGCAAGATTACGTCATCCTCAACATGGGTAAACATTCCCTATTACGTAATAAACACCTGCATTTTGAAAAAAAAATTGCATAAGCAAACAAACAATCCCTCTTACGTAACATACAGTTGTACTATAGTTTTGCGTAAGATCCATGTGTTCGTAATAACATCTTGAGGGACTAGTAGCTCCAGTAGCATATCTGGCCACTTAAATAGATTGACCCCTCAATACTTCCCGGTTAAAGATTGGAACTATGCTAAAATTTGTGGTAAGGAAAGAGTTAAAAATATACAGGCAGAATATTTTGAGAATGTGCTCAAACAGGATAGGTCTGCAGGAAAAGATATAGAGAAAAATGAAAAATTTTGTGACACTTTGGATGTGAAGGAAGATTTATTTTGTGGAAGAATTAGTGACAATACTAAAAGAATTGAAAAATGATAAGGCCAAAGATGATGAGAGTTTGGTAAATGAGTTTCTTAAATATGGTGGCTGTGAGGTTAGAAAGAAGTTAATGAAGGTGATTTTTAAAAGAGAAGAACTACCTAGCGATTTTAGGTAAACCCTAAATAAACCCCTGTATAAGAAAGGTTAGAAGAGCTGATATGGTAATTATAGAGCTATTAGCCTGGTTTCCGTAGATATCAATTTACTTAGTATGATGATACCTTTTAGATTTTCAGATGTTGTAGACAAAGTTATTATAGAAGAACAGTGCGGATTTAGGAAGAGTAGAGGGTGTGTCGACTACATTTTTACTTTTAAGTTAATAATTGAGAAATGCACGAGTCGTTAAACACCTTTAGTTCTCAGTCTTATATATTATGAGCAAGCGTTCAATTAAACTGATGGAATAGCCTTGGCAAAGGCTTATCTTTGAATGGTATACAGACAAATACATTAGAGTGGTTAGTGCTATGAGTAGAATCCCCTTAAGACTTCCAGTGACAACGTCCCGTAAGGGCATTTTCGAAGACGCTAGTCCAGTGAGGAGCCCTCACATGTGTAATAAGAGTCATGCCAACCCTCCGGCCACTTTCCAAGACGTTGATCCATTGTTTATTTGGTTTACTGAGTACTTATGTAAAATTCAAACGAGCTTGTTAATGACGAACGTTTGAAGGTCAATGACCCTTTTTTCGATTCCAGAAAACCTTTGTAAACCTACGACAATTGGGTTTGAGGGTAAACGTCATTTCTTTCGGTGGGCTTACGCAAGACGTGTTTTGATTCAAAAAAGCCTCATGAATAAAAACAACAGATATTTCCCACTACTTAGCTAACACAAGAGTTTGTTGACCCTCTTACCGGGTAGTGGACCGGGTAGTTCTTTGTTTCTCCAGGGTATAAAATTCGCATAGAAGCGAAGAGATTTAACAGTACAGGTTTCAAGATGAGCAGTGACAGAAGGAATTAAACAAAACATATGAGTCGTCAATACTTCCACAGGTAAGGATTTACTTTGTAAGTACGTTAAGGGATGGGGGTGACCCCTATCTGTAGTAGTGCCTTCCCTAGCAGTGCCTCAAAATATTTGCTAACTTTTTTGAATTACCCTCCTTTTCTTTCTACTTTGTATCTCAATCTCTTTCCTTAATACCTCATCGCTATCTTTTCCTTACATTTCTAATTTTCACTCCCAATTTATACGTTAAAAAGTATAGTCAATATTATCGTCTTTCGATGGGTGCGTTTAGCATGAAAAGCTATTATCAGTTAAACCTTAAATATCAGCGAATGGTGCATGTCAAAATCTCACCTTCATATCCACCCTGCCATTAGCTAACTGAACCAAAGGGTGTTTTGCACTTACTACTGTAAAATAAATTTGAAGGTTTTTGGTCGAGATAGAATTCGGCTTTGAAAAACTTAAGAAGTAGAACAGTTAGCGAGAATATTTAATGAAGAAAATGTGTTATATATGCATAAAAATGGCAAGATGTGTTATGTTCTTTCCACTGGTAAATACAGAGAGTTAAACTGGCGTCTTTTTGAACATAATCATGATTTTTAATAATGTATAAGGCTCCCTCACATGGAGAAGAGGGACCCCCTTAAATCTCTTTAAAAGATTAAATCCCTCTTAGAACAAAAGGGTTACGCATCAACAGCTAATGTTCGCCCCATAGCCTCCTATCAATACCGTATTTTGCCGACGTGTGTATATCACCTAGTACCTAGGGGGGGGGAGGTTCATACTAAATCTTAGTTATCATGTTTCACGATATGCACATAAAAAGCGACAATTTACGCTGGAGAGCAGATATAGATTTGACGAAAAGAGAAGGTTTCTGAAAATGATAAAGAAAGGGGGAGAAAGTGAACGGGCCCGTTGAGGTAGGGGTGGGGGATCAATGGGGATGAGTTGTTCGAGTTAAATTCAAGAGGGACACAATACTTTTTGAAATTATGATTTTTGTGGCTGATTTCTAAGGGTCAATTCTTAGAAAAACTAAAAATTTAATTTATATGTCGGGAAAACCCGAGTCGAGAATGGGTTCCTCCTCCAAAGAAACCTAGGGTATGTGACGATGATACGGAATTTCCAACATGCAGAAGGCACATGCGGAATCTCCATAAGGCAATTTGCCTGATGTCCAACATGCAATGTGAAGATGTGGGAGTTTTACGACTTGGAACAAGCATACAAAGCGTGGATGTGGGACCTTCACTTCAAGCGGTGTATATGGACACTAATAATACCAGCCCTTTCCTAAGTAAAATCACTATTATTCAAAATTTCGAATAGTAATCCTCGACATATTTCAAAAAGAACGTAGAAGCCATGGGGTTATTATATTTGACTTATTTACTATGTGAACAGTTTCTTAGTGGCAAAGACTTAACGTATTAATTACACAAGGCAGGAGGTTGAAAAGGTAACAATAAATTTACCCAGAAAACAATGTATTGGTTCTCCTGTTCGACCCTCCTAAAAAATAATTTTACAGGTTATCAAACACAGTGTTGGAGTCCTCTTGTTCGAGAGTTCTGCCCTTCCTTAAAAAATATAGTTATAGGCTTTTAAACATGATGTCGGGGGCTCTTGTTCGAGGATTCTGCCCTACCTAAAAATAGTCATAGGATTTTCAACATAGTGAACCATTCTTGTTCAGACTAATAATACCAAACTATTTCAAATGGAAAATAGCTGGTTTGTTGGGGACCTTGTTCGATACTGCTGGGGCACTGCCCCTCCAAAAAAAAATAAAGTTATAGGTTTTTCAACCCTGCTTAAATAATATATTCTTGTTCAGACTAATAAAACCAAACCATTTTAAAGGGAATATAACTGGGCTGTTAGAGACCCCCTGTTCGATAGTTCTGGGGCCTGGCCCTAAAAATAGGCTATTAAACACAATGAAAATAATATATTCTTCTTCAGGTAAAAATCATAACTGTTTCAAAAAAGAAAATACCTTCACATATTTTTCAAGGTTCCTGCTAAGGGAACTGGTAATAGCAACAAAGCAGACGATTTCATTGATAGCCCATTGATAGACTGGTTTGGAGAGGGTGATAGTGCGGCTTCCAATAATGTTTCAATGGGGGGTTTGGCTCAGCCAAACACATAAGAAAAGCAAAGTGACATTGGGATGACTACGCCGTCGTTGATGCACTCGAAGATATGGTATGTGAACTGGGAGATTTCACTCCATGCTCCGTAAACTTATCTTGGGAGCGGGTGAACCCAAATAGTGTAGCTCCCCCAACTTTGATTTAGATATCTTCGTGACGGATCTCGGGCTTGGCATTATGACCAGGTACGACAACCCCACTGAATATTCACAGTCATCGTAAGGGGAGGGGCTTTTATTAATCGAACTCCGACTTGCGTAAGTTATATGTTTATAGGGCTGACTTAGAGAATCCATTCAACTTACTTATGGCAGGCAGTAATATGACGTTTTCTACAGACATAGTCCACTCCTATATAGACAAGATTCGAGCCCTTCTTCAAAGACAAATTCAGAAATTGAAGGGGGGTAGGGATAAGATTAAGGCACACCCAGACATCCCCCAGGATGTCTGACACCCAGCACACCCAGAAACTCGAACCACCCAGAGAAAAAAATTATGGCAAACACTTTATCCAGACTTACCCGGCATAATTTTGAGAATGTATTTTTCGAATGGATTAACAGTATTGTAACTAAATTGGATTACTATTGTGAGAGGGGGAATGGGTCAATAGTTTTATTTATTGAAAATTTAGATGTTATTGTTAGTAAATTTAAAAAGGATTGTATTATTAGAGGTAGGAGGGGAAAGGGGGGAGCGTAAAATTCTATAAAATAAGCTCAGATTTAAAGGGGTGTAAGGGTGTACAACAAATTCGTTTCGACACAGGGCTACAGTGCTTCAAGTACGCATTCCTTATGGCAGCCCTTATACCCAAGGAAAATAAGGGTGTGAGTAAAGCATATTTGGACGATTCGGCAGTTAATGGGCCTAGGGAGGAGGCAGACTTTCCAAAAGTATATTTTAACTGTTTAAATGGTCAATATCCAGTAACATTTAGTCATAGATATTTTTGAGCGGGCCTATGAGCATTTAAAGCTGCATTTCACTTTTTTACTATGATACCGAATTTGAGAAGGGGGAATGTAAAGATAAAAAGGGGGTCATATATTCAGCGAGGGATCCGTCCATTGAATCAGTGAAGCACTGGGTATGGCTTCTTTACGAGCCTGCTATTGAACAAGGTTTATTGGATATTTTTTCCTATGAAAGGTATTAGTCGGGTTTTAAGTGAGAGTAAAGGGAAAAAACGGGGGCTATGCTACTATTGTCCATTTTGCTCTTTCTAGATTCCGCATAGAATGAAAGTTAAAGAACCATTTGAGGCACTGTAAGCGTCATGGCTATCAACATGTGAAAACGGTTAGCGGTGACAGACTCATGTTGTGATTCAAGAATCTTTACAATTCGCTCTTACAGAGTGCCAAGGTGGTGTTGGGCTGCCAGGCCAACTCACAGATGTGTATGATCAATCAAATTTAAATCGTGATAAAGAGCTTGAAAAACGTCTTAAAACATTTTGAAAAACGTCTTGAAGAAAAATGTCTTGAAAAGTCTTTGGGCGGTACCCAGGCGCTCTGCTTGTATTTTTGAAATCATTACTACTCTGGATTTAGATTATTCTGAGGACTTCAGCATCTGAGCTGAAAATATGAGAAAGTATTTGCGAGTTCAAGATGCTAGAATAGGTTTGAAAATTAATCTTAAGAAAAATAAGTCGCTAAGGCTAGGAATAAGTGAAGATGAAAAGTTGACGTTGGGTAACGAAAAGATCGATGACGTTGACAGCTTCACTCATTTCGGTAGTATTATTAGTAAAGACGGTGTTAAAAGTGGTGACCGGTGTTAACCCCCCGGAAAAAACTGCGGAAAATAGCCCCCACTGAATAGGCTTCCCCGTGGACCCCCTGAAAATACAAACCATGAAAATAACCCCATGGAACCCCCCCCCCCGGAAAATACCTCCCCAAGAAAATATCCCCTCCCCCGTCGCTAGTTGGTCTTTATTCACTTTTGACTTATAGAAAAGGGACTGGAACTCACGATTTCTGATCTAGTGAGCACCCTCCAAAGTTACTGCGACTCTGAGGTGGAGGTGTGGAAGAGGAAGGGGCAGTCCCCCCCCCCTATACGAAAAAAATTCTGCTCAGTTTGGGGTTTAATGTTACTTTTTACTTTCATAATAGCAGCGTAGATCAGAAATATTTCAAGAAATCATTAGGGAGAAGATATCATTTTTAGATTTTTTATGCGTTTTTTAAAGTTTGTTTTGTACCCCCTCCCCCGAAAATAATGCACCTCCCCAACCCGAAAAAATACCCCTCCCGAACAAAAATCCTGGTTATGACCCTGTGGATTGCACACCAATTTCTACCTCTACCCTCCCCTCGTCTCTCCCTTAGAACTAATTCTGTATCTATCTGATGGCACAATGAGAGCTGTGATGTGCATTAAAATGCGCTCTTTGTTGTATTCTCCCTAACTACAAAACAATCAGAGAACCCCATTGTAGAAGTTTAAGTTCCTTTTTATGTTCTGAAATTGGTCCATGGCTTAACGATAATAATGGGGGAGTTTTCTGCGTAGGTGGGTTATTTGGGGGAATTTTCAGTGGGGAAAAATTTTTGGGAATATTTCCATTTCAGCGGGGATGTATTTTTCACGGAGAGTATTTTCCGGGGGAGGGTATTTTCCAAGGGGTTATTTTCCAGGTTTTTTCCGGGGTATTTTCCGAGAGTTTATTTTCCAGGGAGTATGTTCTGTGGAGGGGGGGGGGGTATTTAAGTGGATTATTCTACACAGGGGTTATTTTTCGAGGGGTTATTTTCTGGGGGTAAGCTCTTAGAACCGTTAAAAGTAGAATAACCAAGGCTCAGGGTGTTCTTTCACAATTGAAAAAAGATTGGAAAAAAGGAAGGTAAGTCTGCAAACCAAGGTTAAAATATTGGAAGATACAGTGAACTTTAGTTACAGTGGAAGTTACAAATATGGCTCTGAAGCATGGGCACTACAAAAAACGGAGTAAGATTTGCAATATGTTTTCCAGAGAAATTAACGACGGATCTTTCTGGTTTACCCAACTGACCGACAGTATTTCAAACAGTAGGCTAGGCTTTACGAAAAGTATGGTTTAATCCCACTTTTTAGGGCTATAATGAGAGAAAGGTTGAGATGACCAGGACACGTTCTGCGGATGAAGGATGACATATTACCAAAGATTATCCTTTTCGGCCAAGCGTCTAAGGCTAAAAGGAAAGCAGGTAGTCCGCGGTTGGGGTGGTAGGATGTCGTAAAGAAAGATTCAAGGGAAATGGGAACTTCATGAGAGGGTGTAAAGGGAGGATTTGAATAAATTGGGATGGAAGAGCAACGTGCGTAGCTGTGTTGGCCTCAGGAAGCTTGATACTGCAGTGAGTTAATAATAGTAGTACCAGTAATAGTAGTAGTGACTTCAAGAACCTTAAAGTACCAGCTTTAACCGAAAGCACATATCAGGCTTGGTAAATATGTAGGTCGAAGTCTTTGAACGATCCTAGTCTTAGACTGGCATAACAATCCAATCCTTCCACGAAAATTTATCTATATAACGCTAAAAATTGCAAAGATGCAATTTCTTAAAATGCTTGAAATATGATGTTTGTCCACTTTTCCGTCCTTTCCCAAAGAAGTACAGGTATGTAAGCAGTTAATATTATACTTTTTGGAATAATCGACTTCGGATTCAAAAGAAATCAGCGATGATAGAAATCATAAATTATATTTGACATATCTATTTGACATTGGTTATTTAACCAATGTTACCAAATATTTAAGGCCAATGCCCAAATGATCTTGGGACATTCACGAATCAAAATATATAGACCAAAATGTGTGCTAATATTGATTTTATCAAGGTAGAAAGCATTCATCGCTTTACTAAAATTTACCGATGAAGAATTAGGACCAATGGCCCAGCAACTGACATAAACCATTGTACGGTGTTGATTGCAACGATACTAAATGCGTGTATAAAGCCTCTGCTCCATGAGGGATATTTGCATGATTTGAGGTCCATACCCTGGGGCTATATTGTCTCAGGGGGCCCATCTGGCTTTCAATCATTCTAATTAAACTGATTGTAGGGAATCTTGAACAAAATACAACGTGGGGCTACGGAAAGGCTGTGACAGAAGGAGCTTAGGCAGTTGAAAAGACGGTCAGTTGACGTTCGGTTGATTTTTACTCTTAAAAATTGGACTAGAGCTTTTAATTTCTGACCAATGAGCCAAGGCCGTATCTAGGGGGAGTGGGGTTAGGGGGTTTAATTCCCCCCCGAAGTGTCCGAGAAAATTGATTTTTCCAACACTTTGACCTCTTTATGAAACTCGCATATTTTAAGCTTACCAAATCACACGGTCACTATAATTACCGGCTTAGCTTCAACTAGTTGCCGTTGAGTGAACAATTGAGTCAATTATTAGCATTAAGCAGCATATCTTGTTCTACAGCTCAGCCTTCTCTTAGCTGTTGCAATACAATCCCAGGTCAGTCTGTATCTAACACTGAAACAATCAGAAAGCGACAAGCGGATAACGATTTATGAGAATGAGAATGCGATGTGGTGATGACGAGCTGAAAAAGCATATTGAAAAAAGTGTGGGAAATGGGATGTATCTGTCCCCAGTTGAGGAAAATGAGCTTATTAGTTTTTGTGGAAAGATGATTCAGGCTGATATTGTTAAAAGGGTAAACGGAAGTGTGTGCTATTCAGTTTTAGCGAATGAATCATCTGACATAAGAAACGCAGAGCAGCTGTCCATTTCTGTTCGGTATATTTCAAGCAGAACTTTGCGCAAAGATTTTCTTGGGTTTGTTCCCGTATCAGATTTAACCGGGCAAGATCTGGCCACCACAATATTAGAAACCATGAAAAACCATGGTCTGGATTTGACCAAGCTTGTAGGACAGGGATATGACGGAGTAGCTACTATGAGTGGGCGTTTGAGAGGCACTCAAGCTTGGATTATACAGGAGTGTCCACGAGCTATTTCTGTCCACTGTTGAGCACGTACACTCAACCTGGCGATCACTTCAGCTTGCTCTATTACAGTCATGAAAACGTGTTTTGGAACGATATCTCTGATCTGCAATTTTTTTGGCTCATCCCCCTCCCGTACCCAGGTACTCAAAGACAGAATTCGACAATGCATGCCAGAATCTAGAAAAACTACTCTCATTACCCTTTGTGATACACGGTAGGTAGAGAGGCACGATATCTTTAACCGCCTTGCGGAGCTCTATAAGCCAGTTTTAGAAGCACTGGAAGAGCTTCAAGAAGGAAACGTGAATGTTGAGACTTCCGCAAAGGCACATCAGTTAGCAAGCTCAAAGAAGCAAGGACAGTTTCTGACCAGTTTGTTCGTAGCAAAAGAATTCTTTGGTCTTACGTTGCCGCTGTGTACAGTTCTTCAAGCTGTTGACTGTGAATTGGCGCTTGCATGCGACCACGTTGAAACTGTGGTGTTGACAGTTGTGGGCCTACACGAAGACGCAGACCCTTCGTTCGACTCGTTGTATTCAAAAATTGAAGATTTTGCCAGAGATCTGAAGATAGAACTGGCATTTCCAAGAGTTGGTCGTCGTCGAAACGACCACTATGACATCGGTTTGCCGAAAGAAGCGTACAGAGCTTCCATATACATTCCATTCATGGACTACTTCATGTCAGAACTCTGGGAGAGATTCACAGGGCATCGTACAATTTTGGCAACTTTAAGCGGCTTCATACCTGCGAACTTAGACAAAAGAAACTTGTCTGACGCAGAAACCAGTGAAAATATTGATATTGACTCTGACCTTTTACCAGAGCCAAATGCCTAAGCCACGAACTGAAATTGTCGAAAACGAAGTGGAAGAACGTTAACAACAAACAAAGACCAGTCTCGGCTTTAGCTGCACTTGAAACGTGCAATGCTGATTTCTTTCCAAAAATCAGCCACCTTCTTACAATTGTAGCTACTTGGCCTGTTTCAAGTGCTACATCGGAAAGGAATTTCTCTACCTTGCGACGGCTTAAGACATGGCTATGAGATGCAACCGCTGAAGAACGTTTGACAGGTGTAGCGTTACTGTCAGTGCACAGGGATGTTGCTATTGACACTGATAAAGTTACTGACATGTTCGCAACTCAAAAAACACGTCGAATTGATTTTGTTCTATGAATTCATTTTGTAACTATTACGTTTCTTAACTTCAATATACAGTATTTTATGTTCCTATCTATTGTCTCCTTTTGCCGTTAGACATGGATTAGGTCCAAACCGAGGATACCCCCCCCCCCAAATAGTTTCCTGGATACGGCCTTGCAATGATCCATCCCCCAACATTCTACAGCCATCCACTATTCTATGGGAAGTGGTGTGAGTCAAAACAGTAACAATACATGAAAAACACCCTCGCTCTAAGCAAAGTTGATGCTATTGCGTTGATTCCGAAAAAAAAAAGTTTTTAAAATCTACTCATATTTTGAAACACCTAAAACATAAAGAGAGATTTCTGCCATACGAGAGGTTCAAATTGAATTTCTCTTGAGTCGTGCTGGAATACTTACAAAATAAACAACAGATACAGACTGTCACGAACAATTTTTCTTGGACTGTGAAAATATGCAACTTAAACATCGAAGAATATTCGGTTGGGCGCAATAATACTAGCACGGAGCAATTTTCACACGCTAGAAGATGTATATTAAACAATTAGCATTTAATGTATTATCTTTCTTCTAATTAATCCCAGAGTGTTTGCATGCATTTTTTGTGGGTAAGAATATGGGGAGGGGTAAAAAGCTGCAAAGCGGAATTTTGCCAGTTATGTGCAATATTAGTTAAAATGTGGTGAATTTAAATTATGTGTTGGACTGTAAAATGGGCTATATCTCTAAGAAACGAGCAACTAGATAGCAGTAGAGAGTCGATCTCAAATAAAAGTAGAAACAAAGTAAAAAATATTATACATAGAGTCAGGAATTAAAAAATAAAAAAGGCAATGAATTATCCTATATATGTGGGGAACTGCCGCTCCTTCAATTCCCTTCTTTTTGTACTATAATTTAAAACACTTGCAATTGTAAATGGCTACATTGTTGCCCTCTAAATTATTTTTGATTGAGCATTAGTTAAGCTTATGTAAGGAATGGGAAGTGACAGCCCCCATCATAAACGGGATAATTCTAGTTTGTTTTTAGTCGCTCTTTCCTGCATTTGAAAAAGAATTTTTTTTGTATTTGAATCTCTGTTTAGTTTGAATATAACTTTTTCAGTCTACTGTATATCTTTTTCTGTAACTTTATCTTGTTTTAGAATATTCTCAAAATGTTATGCCCATCTCGCTTTAACTCTTTCCTCATCACTAATTGTGTATTGAACTTAACTTTACAAGATTTTATCATTAACTTGGACAAGTCCAGATTTATTACTCCCTCTCATTTTATTAACATACCTGAACAATATTTTACTATTATGCCGTCTAGGGACATCTTCTAGATTTTCGGGGATTTTATTCACAGCCTCCACTTTACACCTCCTTAGTTCATATTTTAATGCTTTCTCTTCTTTCTTTACATTCCTCTTATTTTCACATTGCCTATCACTCTAATAGTTCTTGCACAAGCCTCCTCTCTATCAGATACAAACCCTTTTCACTAATATTCCTAGCTGCGTTCATAACTTCTTCCCTAAGACACCATCAGTGACTTCACAAATTATTTTCATAAAATTAGAACATCTATCTTCTACATTGTCAAATTTTAGACTCCCCGGTTTAGTATTCAACTCTTTCTGGAAAGTTTCCCTCAGATTCTCATCATGGAGCCTACCAGCGTCATAGCTTCCCATAGGGTAGTTACCTTTCCTAAATTTCAGCTTTAAATTAACCCTAGATACCACTTAATGGTGACCCTCACTTTTAACATAAATAACAGTACTCCTATAAACCCTAACATGTTATGTCGATCCTGCCAGTCTTCGTTTTATAATAACACAATTAATAAATTTAGCTGTGTCACCACCAAAAGAATACTATGTTAATTTATGGGCCACTTTATGACCAATTAGTGTATTAGTTATTACTAGATTGTTATACCTACAAAGTTGCAACGGTCTACATTGTCAAGTTTTAAACTCTCCGATTTAGTATACAACTCTTCCTAGAAATTTTTCTCAAATCCTCATCCTGGAGTCTACCAGCGTCATAGCTTCCAGAATGGTAGTCTTTCATAAATTTTAGCTTTAAATTAACCCAGGACACTACTAGACGGTGATCTTTACTTTTAAGATAAACAACAGTAGGCTTACTCCTATAAACCTTAATATCTTGTGTCGATCCTGCCGATCTTCGGCTTACAATAACATAATCAATAAAGTTAACTGTGTTGCCATCATGTGAGTACTATGTTAACTTATGGGCCATTTTATGACCAAATATTGTATTGGTTATAACTAGATTGTTATACCTACAAAATTGCAGCAGTTTGTAGCCATTATTGTTTTCTTTTCCTACACCAAATTTACCTATTTACCAAATATACTAACGCCATATTTCTACCTGGGCCCCTGTCTATTTGCTCCAATAGATGTAAGTAAAATTCATCTGAGTCATTACTATGTCCGTCAGTCGGTTCTACAGGGGCGTATACTTCCATGACTGATGTCCTGCACTTTTTATTCATAAAATGAGCCACTAACCTTCTATTATTAATACCTTCCCAACCTAAACAAGACTTAGCAGCTTCTTTATTTATCATGCGCCCTACTGCCTGTCTATGTACCCCATCCTTCCTGCCTGAGTAAACAAATTATATATTGCATAATTTCTTGTTCCCTAACCCTGGGATATGAGTTTCTGAAACTCCTAATAAGTCTAGTTCAAAGTTTCTGAATTCGTCAGTCAAAATTTCGATAAGATAGTTATTTTTTAACATTTCAAGTTGCAATGTTCATAGTCTTTAAATCATTGAAACCTTCTTGGCCACAGGAAAAGTAATGATCCCATAACCAGTTCAGAACGGGGACTAACACATCTTCTCAAGTCTACACAGAAGCGCTTAAGCCGGCTAAGAGCCGGACAACAAGAAGTCCCTGGGACCTCCAGTAGAATGGACGTTATGTGCAATCCTTGTCCCATCTTGATCACAACTTGGTCTTCAACATTTGGCGATGCAAATATTATGCTACTACGGGGAGGTAACCCCTAGTATATAAATTAGCTAAGAAGAGGTTTTCAGTCAAAACGCCCACCAAAACAGACCAAACCTAGAAGAGTTACGGGGAGGCAGCCCCTAGTATATAAATTAGCTAGGAAGAGATTTTCCACCCAAAAACGCCCATTAATCACAATCTAGTGCAAATGCTGTGTCGTTTACTAGGCTACAATGTCCTCGAGGGGCACCACTCCTAATAAGGACTCTAGGATTCACAATTTTTATTCAAAAGAGCCTTCTACTAATATTCTATGGTCATTAGTTCGACAAGAGCAGCTCTCTTGATCATAATCTTAAAGATATGGAAGGAAGATAAGGGCATAGAGCCCTTCAATCATGGAGGAATAAATGCGCGATGTATTTCACCAAGTATGTCAAACAGTCCGTGCTGATAAACTGTGCGTAGGAAGTGATTCGGGCTAACAATAACCAAAACTTTAAAAAGTTGAATTTTGATAACAATTAATACAACAAAAGATTTTATGCTGATTCCAAATATATAAAATTCATTAAGTTTATGTTGACCATCAAAGCAACGTGCCTGATTTTCGAAAAAGGGTGGAAATATCCCAAAAAAGGCAAGCGAACTTCACGAAAATCACAAAATTAGATTCAGCATATTGGATAATTCTACTATAAAGTTTTCAAGATCTTATCTAAAAGATGTGAAATTTTGCATTTTTACAAGAAGGAAGATCATGGATGAGGGTTAATTTGTTCTTTTGTTCCATGGGTGATTGCATGGATCACCCATGAGAATCCTTCCAATCCTAGAAGATTGGAAGAGGGCTCATTCAAGCTGAAACTAAAGGTGCTAGGGCCCTTCTAAGTGACCAAAAAGATTATGCCATGGGTGAGTGGAGTTACATGCCATTTTGTGGCATTAAGCTATGATTTTGCCCCAAAGAAAATTTGAAACTGATTTCTCATCCCTCTTGACTTCCAGGAAGATTTTTGGATTTCGCCTTTATATTAAAATTTCGCCCGAAATATTCAAATTCTGTGCAAGAGAGCGAGAGAGGGAAAGATTTCAGCAGTTTACAAGATTTTCTTCTAATCACTCAGCTAAAACGAGACCAACAATAATAGCCAAAAATGAATCGTAAACTAAGATTCTACTTTACAAGTCATCTAAAGTTTTCAAACGAGTGATATTCTAGTTCCGAATCAGAAAGGTTATTCCAAATAATATGACACGCAACTAAGATAAATTATGTGTTGTTTAGCAATACAAGCTGGAATTATGATGGTTACGTTAGACTAGAAACATTTTAAAGATGATTAACCTCATTCGACATTACTGCATTGCTTCTTAAATACGAGACTCATCCACGCACTTCCTTTCACGCCGCACACCCAAAAGAAGAAAAATAATATTCCTATAAGATTTATGCTATACACCGGACCATCTTTGTTCGTCTACTGTTTTTAATTTCCTTGCGCTGTTGGACCGAGTTTCTAGGAAGTCTTGACAGCCGTCTCTCGAATAGTATTTTCTCTGCAAATAAGAAAATCCTTGGAAAAGGCTGTTCTGTGTTCTAGTGATCTTGCGGTAGAAAATCTGAAAGGAGTTCGTTTAGAAAATGGCCTAATAGCTTCATTATTCTAATTTCGGTTAAAGAATCGACAGCTATGGATCGTAAAATCCATTGTATGGCTTTTACGATTTCCTTCCTTGAAACATTACCACGAAATTAAATCGAACCATGAGATGAGATATGCTTTGTGTGTTTCCTAAGTAGTAAACACCAGACTTGGGAAGGAGGGAGAAAATCGTTTATTAATTTTATGATTTTATTCTCTTAAAGTTCCATCCAAGAATTGATCATTATGTCTCTAACATGTATCATTGTTAACTCTGTCTCTCAACACAGTTCAGATGTTGGCTAAGCTTTTAACGATGGGCTGTCAATTTGACAGAGACATTTTTTTTTGTCTTATAGCCTTTTTTATTTCCAGTTTGACATATTAATTCAAATAAGTACTTAGGGTGTATTTTTTCGGGTTGACATCCCAAGCCAATTTATCAATCATTCTATCTGGTAGGTATTCTACCTTGCTATTATTCTATATATATAGTATATATTCTACCTGACCTATATAATTTGTTTCTAGTAATTTAAAGGGTGCCATGAATTTGTTAATTTATACCAGAATTCTAACAAGGCATAACAATCTAACCTTTTGAATGCAAGTTACTTATAAAATCTTCCTTTATATATATATATATATATATATATATATATATATATATATATATATATATATATATATATATATATATATATATATATATATATATATATATATATATATATATATATATATATATATATATATATATATATATATATATACATAAATATACATATATATATAAATATACATATATATATATATATATATATATATATATATATATATATATATATATATATATATATATATATATATATATATATATATATATATATATATATATATATATATATATATATATATATATACATATATATATACATATACATATATATATATATATATATATATATATATATATATATATATATATATATATATATATATATATATATATATATATATATATATATATATATATATATATATATATATATATATACATATATATATATATATATATATATATATATATATATATATATATATATATATATATATATATATATATATATATATATATATATATATATATATATATATATATATATATATATATATATATATATATATATATATATTGAGGAAAAACTTTTTAAAGCATGTCAGCAGCAGGGGCGGATTCAGGATTCTTTTTAGGGGGTAGGGGCACATAATAGGTTGCTTTGATAAACTTGCGAACAAAGAAATACTAGCAATTTAAAGAGAACCTCGACAATCGTGTTTCGTAGGCAGGTAGTGGAAATGGTCGTAAATTTAATCAAATTTAAGTGAGGGTTGAAGTTCTAATAAATCTGTTGAAATAAAATGGTATAAAAATATTGAAAATGGTATGAAAAATAAAAAAAAATAACCATAAACAAAATAAAAAGCTGTTTACCATCTGTAAAAAAAAAAAATTTTATATTTTCTACATAAATCTTTGTCTTTGCACTTCTGACCACTAGAGTGAGTGGGTTAAGCTTTATATGAAAAAAAAAATATTCTTGAATCATATTTCGGGGTCATGCATTCTCTGTGACAATTTGTATAGTTCAAATCATTTAGCATGTCGCCTAGCTTTGTGGCATCGCTTGGAAATGAGGATAGAGATATATCTTATTCGTAAAAGATATATTAAACATTAAATACTAGTTCTTTTAGGGGTGTAACAAGAAAAACAGAACAAAGAGATAGAAATACATACAAGACATTTAAAACAAGGGTTTTAAGTATAAGCAATAAAGCATTAACTAATCACTATTTCTTTTTAAAAATAGTGTTTTAATAAACAGTGTCAACTTTGACGAAATCTCAAAAATTTACTAACCAAATTTTACTTTTCGTAACAACGTAGCGTATCTTTCCACTTTTTAAAGTTCGATATATTTTGCTTAAATTACAGAATTCACAATTTTATTAGAAAAAGTTTCTCATTATTTCCACTCCCGCCATATCCATTTATTACACGGTTAATGTCTACCTCAATATTCCGGTGAACGTTTATAATGACATCCTAAATAAGTAATGATATAAATTTCTTCGCCTCGGTGCCGGAACAAGACTCGAAAGCAAATTTTTGACAGTAAAAAGAAGTTTAAATATTTTATTTTTCAGCCCTGTTGTGACAGCACAGTCCGTAAATATACTAAAGAAGTTAGGATTTTAAATTTCCCCTCCTTGTTATTATGAAATGAAGGTTTTCACCTCCCAGTTGACTTTTGTTGTGACACGGACAGATTCCCTTGATAAACATAAATTAAACTAAATACTTTGTGGCGGTATGCGTCATCAGTAAAATCTAACAGAGAACGCACAAAGTAACTGAAACTTTTGTTTCAAACTTGTTTGCAAAATGAAACAGTCTTAATAATTAAACACTAATTAAAAGCTGAACTATTAAAAACCAATTACGAAAAAATAACTTCTGTTTCAACTCAAACCAGAGTAAGCGGTCCCAACCCCAAATCCGCCAATACGTTAGGGGGGGAGCATCCCCCTCGCTCCCCAACTGGATCTGCCACTGGTTGGCAGATACTTTCAAGAAATTGGTTAGAACATGGCATTTAATCTTCACATGGCGAAAATGGGATTAAGATTTTTCAAAACCATTCTGACGTATGCAAATTAAAATATACAAAAAACAAAAATTTTAACATAGAATTAAAAGAAAATTTGCTTGTAATGAATGGCGGCATTTTAATGAATATAGTAGATCAAACAATTCGTGGTAACGAACTGTAAGTAAGGAGCGACCCGGCTCAATAATAACCAAAACTCTAAAAAACGGAATTTTAATACCAATAGATATATCAAAAATAAATTGGCTTTTTATGCCGATTTCAAATATATAAATTTCATTAAGTTTAGTCTTACCCATCAAAGGTTACGAGCTTGAGAAAATTTTCCTGATTTTGAAAAAAAGGGGAAAACAGCCCCTATAAGTCACGTGATCTCAATGAAAATCACGCCATCAGAGAGAGAGAGAGAGAGAGAGAGAGAGACAAAGAGATAGAGAGACAGAGAGACAGAGAGAGAGAAAAAATATATATAAACCCAAATAACGCTTACATAATCTTCCAACAATCATCGGGGAAAACCCATGGGTGGTATATGATGGCTGTTTCCATCCTTATAATCTACTAACATATATTCACACTAAAAAACCAAAATCACGAAAAAAAAAGCAAACAAGTAGTGAAAATATGACAACTTTTAACTATCAGCAAACACTATTAAACAATATTGTTGATAGACCATAAACGACATGGGAAACGAATTACTAGCGAGACATACTTAAATCAACTTAAGTCACTAACAACTTCCCATAAGGTAATATTTCAACCCACTCTTGAACTGGCTAACAATATCTGTCACCTTTATACTCTCAGGAAGTGAATTCCACAGCTTGTGGTCCTGCAAAACGCGGAAATAAAGATTCGCGCTGAGCACTCCGAGCCTCAGACACTATTCCTGAAGAATGCCTAGGTTCATAACAATGATAAAACGAGTTACTCTTAAAAATTTCCCAAATGGTGAATAACGATTCAAACATTTTTAAACAAAAATAGCTAGATGATAATCTCTTAGCTTATAAACATTTATAATTTTCATTTTAGTGAAGCAACTCGAAGTACTATTTTCAAATCTCACATAATCTCCTAAGACACGAACAACTTCACTTTGTAAAGTTTGAACTCTTTTAAAACTTGACACAAAAGAGCTAGTCCACAGCAAACAACCATACGATAGATACGGACTGATAAGAGAATGATAGAGGATCACAGGGCCGTATCCAGGATTTTTGTTCGAGGGGTTACCCGATTTTTTCCAGTGGACTTTGTCTAACAGTCTTGAGGAACATTATGTTAGCTCGAGACCGTTAATCCGCCCCTTGCGAACGAGGGCGCATCCACTAGGAACACTGTCGTATCTTCAAGGGCCTTTTTTTTTTTTTTTTTTTCTTTCTTTTTTTTTAGTAACGCAAAAACAAGACAAGTATTTACAAACAGTTAAAACTACAAACTAATTTTTTTTTTTTTTTGGGGACAGCAAAAACAGTTAACGCAAAAAGAAGCCAAATAGTAGAAGTTGTCTACATATTTTTTAGTTGGTTTGTTCTTAGCTAAAAGTAAGGGTGAAGCGAACCAATAGTAAAGCCTATATCTATAAAACGAACTCCAGGCGACGATTTTTCTTCCCTGCAAAAATGTCGAAGACCTTGTCAGGGCAGATGTCAACGTCCCTATGGACTGCAAGGAGGGCCAAGCCACTCAATCGTTCCTGTCCTGCTGAATTTCTCAGCCAGGTTTTGAGCCTTCTGAGCATTGAGAAACTTCTTTCCGGAATAGCAGTGGTAACAAGTAACGTCAAAGAACAGCCAGAAGAAGAAAAACATTTGGAAAAAAAGGTGTCGTCGCATGCCTGAAGCGAAGACACAGCACAAATATGCCTCTTTGATACCAGAAAATTCTCCCACTTGATGCGCCATAGCTCAATCTCTTGCTTCAGACAGTCTGGTTCGGGAAGAATATCACCATACAATTCAACAGATGACTCCAGGTCAAAATATTTTACACTAAAAACTTGTTTAGGAACACACCATTCAGACATATTTTAATATTGAAAATAATCGGAGTACCAATTCTACAAAAAGTCATGAAATTCGTCTTAAAAACATTAACAGATAGACAGCTAGATCATGTAAAACTTGCCAGTTCCCTTAAGGCCTTTTCAATCAAAATATTTTCACAAGATGATTTTACTGTAAACAGAGTGACATCAGCGAAAGACGTGATTAGTGTCTCAGGAATATACAATCGCAGGGTATCTACACAAATTAGGTAAAGTAGGGGTCCAAGCACCGAACCTTGTGGAGCTCTGCAATGGACTCAATAACGTCTTGATTTGCAGCCATCAATATTCACTCTAAGCGTTCTTCCTCCAAGATAAGACTCAAACCAACTCAAAGATACATCCTGAACACCTAAACAACGTAGCCTGCTCAATACGATCTTAAAAACAACAGTATCAAAAGCTTTGCTAAAATCTATGAAAATTGAAAGCACTAGCTCCCCACGTCCAAGCACAGAGTAAACAAAATCTGGGGGATGGTGGACTGCATGTATCATAGAATAGCCTTTCCTGAATCCAAACTGTGTTTAAAGTGGTCCTAGAATATCAAGAGAGGGCTCCTTCGAACAGAAATCAAAAGTTGCCCCTTTTAAGTGACCAAAAAAATTGGAGGGCAACTAGGCTCCCTCCCCCACGCTTTTTTCCAAAATCTTCTGATCAAAGTTCTGAGATAGCCATTTTGTTCATCATAGTTGAAAGGCCCAATAACTATGCCTTTGGGTAAAACATGACCCCCCCCCGTATCCCCAGGGAAAGGTCTTTAAGCTATGATATTTGTCCATTATTTGCGCATAGCATTCGTTATTGAGATACAGGCAGACATTTTCGCGGGGGGGGGGGCAAATTTTGTGCTGGGGGTTTTTCCACGAGGGAATTGTCCATGGGGAGGGAAGTTTCCAGGGGTGAAGTTGTCAGAGGAAATTATACACTGGAAAAATTTGCCAGAATTCTTATACAAAATTCTTTTTATATGTCTTGCTTCCTCTTTTCCGTCTCAATTTTACGCGCAGAGTGGTTAAGAGTTATTGTCCGGGGTAAATTTTCACCGGCATTGAATTGTCTAGAGCATATTTCGTGTGGAGGGGGTTTCCCCGTGGAGGTGGGACCAGAATTCCTGGCATTATTTAAAAAAAACGATCAGAAATTAAATAAAAAATTAAGTTTTTTCAACTGAAAATATGGAGCAACACTAAAACTTAAAACGAACAGAAATTATTACGTATATAAGGGGGGTTACCCTCTCCTCAACATCTCGCTCACTACGCTTAAGTTTGAATTTTGTCCCAATTCTTTAATAATGATTCCTGAAACAAAAGGGTCTTTTAATTAGAAAAATAAGACGCTTTTTTAAAAGTACTAAAACTTTAGCGTAAAGGGTGAGGTGTTGAAGAGGGGTAAGCCCCCTTTATATACTTAATAATTTCTGTTCTTTTTAAGTTTTATTGTTGCTCCTTACTTTCAGTAAAAAAATTTTTTTTTTTTATTTAATTTGATAATAGAACGATACAATTTAGGCCTCATCCAACAATTCGTGGTAACGAACTGTAAGTAAGGAGCGACCCGGGTCAATGGTAACCGAAACCCTAAAAAACCGAATTTTGGTACCAATAAATACATCAAAAGAATCAGATTTTAATTCTGATTTCAGATATATAGGTTTCATCAAGTTTAATCTTACCCAGTTACGCGCCTGAGAAAATTTGGCTGATTTTCGAAAAAAGGGGGAGAGACCCCCTAAAACTTATAGAACCTTAATGAAATTCACACCATCATATTCAGCGTATCAGAGAATCCTACTGTAGAGGTTTCAAGCTCCTATCTACAAAAATGTGGAATTTTGCATTTTTTGCCAGAAGAAAGATCACGGATGCGTGTTTATTTGTTGTTTTTTTTGTTTTTTTTATCCAGGGGTAATCGTATTGACCCAGTGGTCCTAGAATATCGTAAGAGGGCTCAATGGAATGGAAATTAAAATTTCTAGTGCCTTTTTTAAGTGACCAAAAAAATGGAGGGCAACTAGGCCCCCTCCCACACTCATTTTTTCTCAAAGTAACCCAATTAAAATTTTGAGATTGCCATTTTGTTCAGCATAGTCTACAATCTTATAACCATGTCTTTCAGGGTGACTTAATCCCCCACAGTTCCCAGGGGAAGGGCTGCAGTTTGTGAGCTTTGCCCATTGCTTACGTATTCTATTGGTTTTTGGGAAGTATACAGACATTTTCAGGAAGAATTTTTTTTCCGGTGGGGGGGAGCTGGAGGAGGGGGTTACTCGGGAGAATCTTTCCGTGGAGGATGTTTCTTTGGGGTAAGGGACATTTCTATGAAGGGGGTGCCGTATTTCCAAGCATTATTTAAAAAACGATCAGAAACTAAATTAAAAAAACAAGTTTTTTCAACTGAAAGTAAAGAGCAACATTAGAAATTAAAAAGATCAGAAATTATTACGTATATGAGGGGGTTCTCCCCCAAGTCAATACCTCGCTCTTTACGCTACAGTTTTTTAGTGCTTTCAAAAGAGCTATCTATTCTAATTAAACGGCCTTTGTGATTCAGGGGTTTGTGAATTAAATTTGTTTTTAACTTTTAACGTAAAGAGCGGGGTACTGACTAAGGGGAGAACCCCGTCATATACGTAATAAAAAAAAAAAAAAAAAAACAAGCGATACGGCTCAATAGTAATCGAAACTTTTAAAAACGAAACTTTGATGTCAATAAATGTATCAAAAGAATGGGCTTATAATGCTGATTCTAAATATATGAATTAAGTTTAGTATTACTCATCAAAGGCTACGAGCCTGAGAAAATTTACCTGATGTTTTAAAGAGGGGAAAACATCCCCTAAAAGTGAAAGAATTTTAATAAAAATCACACCGTCAGATTCAGCGTATCAGAAAACCCTATAACATAAGTTTCAAGCTCATGTCTGCAAAAATCTGCAACTTTGTATTTTTTGCCAGAAGAAAAATATACGAATATAGAAGTTCGTTACGTAAGTTAATTCGTAAATTACGTCAGAACCAAATGTAGAGACAGCCATTTAGCAAAAGAAAAGTAAAATTTTTATGCAAATTTTGTTTACTTATTCAATGACGGCGAGCCAACATAAAAGCTGCATTAACTAAAAAACGATCAGAAATTAAATAAAAAAAACAAGTTTTTTAAACTGAAAGTAAGGAGCAACATTAAAACTTAAAGCGAGCAGAAATTATTCCGTATATGAAAGGGGCTGTCCCCTCCTCAACGCCTCGCTCTTTACTCTAAATTTTGACTCTGTCTCACAACTTTATTTTTTAAAACAATAAAAAAACTTTAGCGTAAAGAGCGAGGCGTTGAGGAGGGGACAGCCCCTTTCATATACGAAATAATTTCTGTTCGTTTTAAGTTTTAATGTCGCTCCTTACTTTCAGTTTAAAAAACTTGTTTTTTTTATTTAATATAAGATAAGATTGAAACGGGGTTTTTGTAACATCTATGTTTCAAATGCAACTTTGTTTTACCAATTAGTTCAGAAGCAATGAAACTTAAGAAAGTAGGCTCTACAGGTGAAAAACACGTCTTTTTTCAACTGAAAGTAAGGAACAAAATTAAAAAAAACAACTTAAAACAAGAAACAAACAGGAATATTTTCGTATATGGGGGGGGGAAAGTAGAGATGGGGGTACCAGCGCGATCAGTACGAAATTCGGTTATCAAAAGAACGTATCTCCTATCAGTACACCATATATGGGCATAGAGTCATTAGGGAGAACACGTGGCTAATGGGGTCAATGACCTCTTTTTCCAAGATCGATTTATTTGTTGTTTCTATGTGTAATAACTCGGGGGCGAAGGTTGCACATGCGCATTGAATTCTAACGGGAACAATGTTATTGATCTAGGACTGGAGGGGGAAGTGAATTTCCGAGAAATTGATTGCGTAATCGAAGGGGAAGTGAATTTCCGAGAACTTGATTGCGTAATCGAGGGTGGAATTATTGATTCACGAGCATGAGGAATTATGAAACAATATGGTCATAGAGTCCCTAGGGGGAAAGATTACGTAATCGCTCAATGACCTCTTTTTCCAAGATCGATTTATTTGATGTTTTTCTCGGCTAGCCTGCCCCGAGAACTTGATTTACATAATCGCTAGGGGAAATTATTGATTCACGAGTGGGGGAATTAAGAAACAAACATGGCTTCATTGTTGTTTGGCTAGCCTGGCCTGAGAACTTGATTTACATAATCGCTAGGGGAAATTATTGATCCACGAAGGGGAAAATAAGAAACAAACTAGGCTTCATTGTTGTTTGGCTAGCCTGCCCTGAGAACTTGATTTACATAATCGCTAGGGGGAATTATTGATTCACAAAGGGGGGAATTAAGAAACATTAAGGTTTCTTTAATCTTAGGTCTGAGGGATTTATTTATTATTGTTGTTTTGGACAAGTGCATGCTAGGGGTGAATGTCAAGGTGTCCTGGAACAGGAAACAGTTAGATCACATGTTTCCTTCTCAGCCAATCATCGAGTCGGATACATCCTCCTTCTCAGCCAATCAGAGACCTGCTTACATATGATTTCCCCGTTACATAACAATTCGCCCTAGAGATTTCATATATCACGGGCATGCAATGTGATTAAATTATCAGAAAGTATTTTGACGCTGTGTAAACAACAATGGATAAATTTGATGAACTTTAAGTCTTGGAAAATAAAATTAGCACTTTAAGTTATTTTTTCATTTTTTATTTTCAAAATAAAATTTTTTTCCGCGGTCACCCTCTCCGCTATTCGGTTAAACCACCCCCCCCCCCCTATACACACGCCACTATATGATGTTCATACTCGATAAAAGGCGTAAAATACGCTCTTTTTTCGTTACGTAAACCCCATCCTTCCTTCCCCCTCTGTTTACGACCATAATTCTGTTTTTGATAAATTCCGTATCTTATCTATAATCAACTGTTAACTTTCTGTCAGTCCCTTACTAGACAGTCCGCAATGGCTTGACTTACAGATTTCTTGCAACGATTTAATTATCTGATATTCACTGACACCCCTTTTAAAGTACATAATGCTTTGATAAATCCTTACGAATTTGTATAGCAAAAGCTTCCGCTGAAAAAAAAAAATGATACTTTTTCCCGTTAAATTAAAAGCAGTTTCGCGTGAAAAGAGAATGTCAAGTCTAACACCTCCATT
Organism: Artemia sp. Qi Xiang Cuo; assembly: GCF_049724085.1. Taxonomy (NCBI): domain Eukaryota; kingdom Metazoa; phylum Arthropoda; class Branchiopoda; order Anostraca; family Artemiidae; genus Artemia; species Artemia sp. Qi Xiang Cuo. The sequence goes on along the minus strand of NC_142801.1, from coordinate 47,611,610 downwards.
GGAAGGTGAAAACAAAATGTTTATTTGAGTGAAAAGTAATGGTGATTCGGTTTAAGAAAAAGATACATTGCTCTATTATACGTAAATTGAATAGCATTTTTACCATATCTTTCGGTGGTGGGGGCGGGGATATTTTCCCATGTCTTTTTTCTCAGGGATATTTTCCGTGGGGGTTATTTTCCGTGGACGGTGTTTCTGGGGGGTGTGATAAATATATAAACTAGGCCAGGCCTTTGAACGGTTCAGTGAGTCGTAATTCTCAGATTCAAAAAAGTATGCAATTAGTATATTTCACGAAATATTTTTAAAGTTTTTGTGTAAATTTAATAGAATTTTGACCATATCTTTCGGGGGGGGGGGAGGGGATATTTTCCCATGTCGTTTGTCGCCGTGATTATGTCCGGGTGGTTGATGGTCAGGTGGCGGTTTTTCTGGGGGGTTTTAAAAAAAAAAACCATATGGGGTCTTGTTCATGATTCAGGGAGCCTTACGTATCTGGTAAACCAGGCTTAGATATCTAGATGGGGGGGGGGGAGGGGATCTTTGTCCATGAGTTGTCGCCGGGATATTTTACGTGGGGTTCCTGTCCGGGGACTTTTTTGTTCGGGGGGGTCTGATAAATATAAAAACTAGGCCAGCCTTTGAACGGTTCAGTGGACCGTAATTCTCAGATTCAAAAAGGATGCAATTAGTATATTTCACGAAATTTTTTTACTTTTTGCTTTCTTATTGATAAACTAAACAAAATTGCATGGATGGGCGTACTAATTTTTATTCTGTGGAAAAAGGGGAAAATTATTTCGATACTAACTTTTTTCTCTTCTTTTCAGGACAATTATGAAGAATATATGGCCACTCCACCTGTAAAAGCAAGGGAGGGTGAGACAGCCCCACAGCACACCAGCCACTGGTTGGAGAACCCTGCTGCCACATCGGTGCAAGAATGTAACGCCGTCGGCCCGTTCACTTTCCATCATGTGTTGCCTTCAAGAGCTGTCCCACCTACACAAGGTCAGGAGGTCCTGCATGCTTCGCCTGGGCCTTCAGGCACTCAACTGCAGCCGGAATTTGCAAATGTGAGCATTTTTTTACCTAACTTTTAGAAATATCTAAACAAATCTATTTTTCATCGCGCTGTAAAAGTGTTTGTGTGTGTCTGTCTCAGAAATATTAAAATATTAACCCCCAGCCCCAGCCATTGTTTTAATTTTCTCTGCTCCCCCCCCCATCACTGAGAGATATCTAAATATAATGTAATTTTTTTTGTTTTTGCTTTGTCAAAGAAAACCACTCTTTTTTTTCTAATCTTTCCTATTTTCTCTGGCCCCACTGTAGGCATTTTCGCTATCTCTTCAACCTCATAATAAAATTTTTCGTTAATTTCTAGTCAATTACTGTTATAACTAGGTTCTTTTTATCTCAAAAAGCTGTTTTTTTTCACAATTAAATATTATAGTTTATCGTATACAGGGGGGGGGGGGGTCGCTGTGGCGGCCGGGAAGCGCAGGCCAACCCCACCTGTATTTGGAGGAGTGAAAAAAGTTATTTCCCAAAAATAATTGCTAACAAATATTTTTACGACATTGCTGAAAAGGGAGAGGGGGACTTCATTGTGATAAGTGCTTTCTAGACAAAATTATGGCTAGGTTAGCTTTTGGGCGTACTAATTTTTCTTCTGTGGAAAAAGGGGGCAAATTATTTAGATACTAACTTTTTCTCTTCTTTTTAAGGACAATTGTGAAGAATGCATACCCCCTCCACCCAAGAAAGCAAAAGTGGACAAGGCAGCCACCATACAGTCCGGTCGAAAACCGAAAAGAGATTGGATGGCTTATTATAATATAGAGAACCCTGCCGACTCATCTATGCAAGATTATGAAATAGCCGACACAGTCGCACAGGAACATAGCGATGCCGTTCCGTACACCCTCCAACACTCGCGACCCGGGCCTTCTGGCACCCAAGTGCAGCCGAGATATAAAAATGTAAGCGTTTTTTTCCTACCTAACATATAGAAATATCTATCAATGTCATCCAACTTTTATAGGCCTTTTGCACATGCAACATTTTCGAACACTACGTAAGAGTATATCTCAGCGGGAATATTGAATGATTTTTTCTCTCCAAAGAAAATATAATGTTCCCCCTTTTGAATCACGTCAAGTGCATGCATTCGCCCTTTTGCTAAATTACATTAGCGAAGCAAAAAAAGGGCACTATATTCTGGTCATAGTAGGGTTTTATAGTTTCTATTGCTATATAATTAAATGCCTCACCTTGCCTATAAAAATATTATAATAAAAAAGAACTATTTATCTGAATGATTTGTGTATCATGCCAGGGGATCACAATACTTTTCAAATCATGTTTTTTTTTCCACAGAGCAGATAAAAAGTATTAATATGAAACTTTATTTTGAGGAATTGTTTGAACAAAATCAAAACCTACTATTTAATGTTTTCACCCTTTTGCTAAATTATATTAGTTAATCCAAAAAAAAAAAGGCACTATATTCCGGTCATAGTATGGTTTGGTAAGTTATATTGCGATATAAACGAATGGTTCACCTTGCCTCTACAAATATTATAAAAAAAAACTTTATATCTGAATGAGTTGTTTATCATGACAGGAGATTGCTATTCTTTTCAAATCATGTTTTTTTTTCCACAGAGCATATAAAAAGTATTAATAAGAAATTTTATTTGGAGGAATTGTTTGAACAAAATCAAAACCTACTATGTCATGCGATTTTTTAGATTGTAAATATCTTATACTAATATAAGATTGTTCACGGGTTCCGGGGGGTGCGGGGGGGGGGGGACGTGCCGGGGGGATGCGCCATGGGCTCGAGAAGCGCCACAGAGATGCGCCACGGGCCAGGGAAAGCGTCACAGGATGCGCCACGGGCCAGGGAAGTGTCACAGAGATGTGCCACGGGCTAGGGAAGTGACACAGAGATGCGCCACGGGCCTGGTAAAGCGCCCACGATAGGCGCACCGGGCCAGGTATGCGCCACGGGAAGCAACAAAAAAAAAAAAAATTTTAACACTTTTAAAATAAACGACCAAATTGTCGCCTTATATTTCATATCTTAGATTATCTTCAGTTGAATTAACCAAATGTTATTAAGCAATAATAATCCAAATTTTAAAAACAGTAGGGATGATTTGAACACTTTGAAAATAAGTTATTTTTCATTTATAGGTTGGTGCATTGGTCCCTTACTCACCATCGAGTGAAGAAGAGGAGGAAGGGGCAATGGACCTTCAGGACAATTCAGCCATCAGTGACTGGCACGCTATTATTAATTCAATTGATGTTCCATCCAATATTGATGATTTTATTGCCTATTTTCTTTTTAAAGTAGATAGTAGCACTGTTGAACTGGTGCACTTGAGTCAAAACACATTGAAATTTTTAGACTATTTCACCTGGGAATTAACAGGTGACCCACAACCCGCCTATCTCCTAATGACTCCACTTCTAACATCTGACGTAGAGCAGTCACCAGTCTTTGTTGAACAGCTGGGGGGAGGGGGTAATCTCCCCGCGGGGGAGGAGGGTACAACTCTCCCAGACTTTCAGCTGTCCAACAGAATTTTAAATAATATAGTTGTTTTCACTGCAATGTTTGGTGACCCTTTTAATTCGCTTTTGTGTGGTAATTTTGTCTTTGACCCTGTAGAAATTGTGCACAACTATGTAGATAAAATTCGTGCACTTCTGGAGAATCAAATTCAATTGTGGGGTAGGGATTCAATTAAGGTTTCCATTGTTCTAAAGGTGTTTTATTTGAATGAGGGAAAAAGTGAGGTTTATTATCATTTTATACATTCCGAGATACGTTTGGTTTATTAAAATTTAGACAATTTTGAGGGTGCTTTCACTGATTGGGTGTATCAAATTATAACGCATCTAGAGAAATTTAATGAAAATGGAAGTGTCTCAGTAGTTTTATTTATTGAAAATTTAAGTGTTAATATTTATAAATTTAAGAAAGATTTTATTTTAAGAGGGGGGAGTGGACCAAGGGCAGTAGTTTTAAAATATAATCCAAATCTAGAAGGATGTCAAGCTGTTCAGAAGATCTGTTTTGAAACAGATCAAAAGTGTTTCCGATATGCTTTCCTCATCTCGGCATTCGAGCCTCTAGCTCGGGACGCTACCAAGAAGAATTTAGATCACTGGGCTATACATGGGAAGGACGGGTCCAGTTTTCCAGTTGTAGATTTTTCATGTCTAGAAGGAAAATATCCAGTAACGCTCAGATCCATTGATATTTTTGAAAGGGCTAATGCCCACTTGAATATCGGCGTTACTGTGGTACAATACGAAACAGAATTTGAAGATGGAACTCGTTCTAAAAAGAAGGTGGATGGTTTTCCCAGTGAGGGGCCCCTCAGTTGAGTTGGTTAAACACTGGGTTTGGTTGTTATACACACCACCTAGACAAACGAATACAATCGGGCATTTTAATCCGATCACTGACATCATTAGAGTTCTGGGTGGTCGGAAGTAGCTTGGGGTACTTTTCTACTGTCCGACTTGTCTGTCGCAAGTCCGTAGTGATATAAAACTACGGGGTCATATGAGGCATTGTAGCCGACACTGCTATCAGACAGTGGAAACGGTTTCAGGGGATAGGGCCATTCTACGTTTTAAAATTTTTAAAAACACCCTTCTCCAGTGCAACAAAATATCTTTGGATTGTGAGGATAAGTTGGTGGAAGTGAATGACACAACATATCCAAACCGAGTCAAAGAACATCTGGCCATTGCAGTGTCCTATGCCCACGCACAAAGAGACAATTCTAACACCGGGCAGTTGGTAGAAATAGTTGAAACATTGGATGAGCGGGAGTGCATGGACAAGGCATTGACTAAACTGATTGGCACGGCTAATGGTGCTATTTCTCTTTTTATAAATACGATTTTGCAAAGGTGGCGTTCGCAATATGAGCTTATCCCTTTAAAAAATAAAAACCGCGGGGTGTGTGCTAAGGGGGAGTGGTCATATGTGGGTCCTCCCGGGCCCCTGGGGTGGAGATGGCCCGTTAGAGAGCATGACCATTTATGTCAGGCCCGATCATCGGGAGGGCGGCCGAGTAGAGGGGGTGCGCATCAATCGTGTAATTTAAATGTTAGCCAACAGTTTTTTATCCCTGTTTTCATTCATAATTCCAATTATGATTTGAAATTTATTTTACCAGCACTGGCACGTATGCACAGGGAGGGAGGGGGAGTAGATTGTACGTGGGTAAATAGTTCATTTACCAACAACATAAGTCACAAATCAGCCGAGAAGTTGCTGCTTCTCGAACTGAAATGGCAGGTAGTGGATAATGGGCATACGTGTTGTAATAAAATCAGGTTTTTAGATTCCTTTAGTTTTTTCCCCAAGGCATTGAGTCAATTGATTCAAGTGCAAAAAAGTGACAATTTTGATAGCTTTCTATTGCTTAAACGGCACTTTCCTGACGGTGAAATGTTTGACCTGTTGACCTGCAAAGGCATATACGCATACGATTATTACTGCTCTGACGCTCGCCTAAGTGAGGAGAAACTACCACCACTTGAAGCTTTTTACAATTCACTGACAAACAGTGACTGCGCAGCCGAGGAGTATGAGTTTGCCAAGAAGGTGTGGTCCAAGGGGGATTGTAAAAATGGGTGGGATTATTGTAGACTGTACTTGGCCAGTGACGTTCTAACTTTGTTGGATATAGTCTGTAAGAACACAGACCAGATCTATTCAGAGTTCGGACTAGATATAGGCTACTATTTTTCTACACCCCATTTAGTGATGGATTTAATTTAAAAAATTAGCAGGGAGGAAATAGGCCTACTCACGGATGTAGACCAACACCTTTTTGTAGAGCGTTCCATGAGGGGAGGGTATGTTTTTCACGGGGACCGTGTCTTATCAACTGATCCGAGCGGACAAAACAACACTGGTGCAAAGTCAAATGCAGTGTTCTTGGACATGAACTCATTGTACCCCTCGGCAACTTCCAACTACTCTTTGCCATGTGGGAACTATCAAAGGCTTGAGAATCCTTGTGAGTTCCCCGACATGACCACAGTCGAGGACAACGAGTCACAAGGAGGGTAATGTGAAGTAGATGGTCACATTCCGCTGGAGCGTCACGACTCAGTCAAAGAGTTTGTTTTTTCCGGTATCACTCGGCCGGTGATTGTAGGGGCTCTCTGAGCCCCTACACTCGATCAGTGGTTGAGGAGATGGGGATGCACTGGACTCCTCTAAACAGAAACTGATTGCTGATTTGGACCCTAAGGAGAATATCGTTGTTCACCATGTGCTTTTGCACTGGATGGTGAGCAATGGCTTCAAGATCACCAAAATAAATATGGTCCTGCAGTTCAATCAGCGATCCTACTAGAAAACGTTCATCGAAACTTTTGTCGATAAACGCTCTAAGGCAAATTCAAAGGTGGTGAATGACATGTATAAGCTCAGTCTAAATTCAGCGTTTGGAACAATGTGTGAGAGCGTACGTAATAGATCTCGCTGCGACGTCGTGACTAACCCTCTAGAGGGTGCACGAATTATGGCCGACCCAAATTTTACATCATTCACGAGCATAGAGACCGGCATGGTTCTTCTACACAGACGAAAGCAAAATGTATTACTGAACAAGAATATCGCAGGCGGTAGTTCAGTACTAGAAATTTCAAAAAAGCTCATGTTGTCGTTCTTTTACAATGTGTGCAAGGTGCAATGGCCACGGGAGGGGAGGTTCAAGTTTACTATGGTGATACAGATTCTCTGCTGTTAAAGGTAAATGGGACTGAAGATTGGATTTATTGGGTGATTTGCAACAGGGGGAACACATCCGCTCGCGGATGGATTTCACCAACTGGAATCCATCACTCTACCCCGAGCTGGTGAAACGTCAAGCCCCCAACCAACTGTTAATATTAAAATCAGAGACGGGGAGTGATTTGATATCCAGGGGGGTGTTCCTGGGTCCCAAATTCTATTGCGTGGAAACTCATAGTGGGGAAGAAAAGAAGGCGTGTAAAGGGGTGCCTACACATTTTGTAAAGAACAATTTCAACATGAGTGTGTACAGAGACTGTGTAGAAAGTAGCCTAGTGCCGAGAGCACAAGTGCTTGCAATTCGCTCTCTACAGTATAGAAATTATACTGTGAGAGTGGAGAAGAATGCAATGTCATGTATATCCGACAAGGTCTATGTGCTCGAGAATGGTGTGAGTGTCCTACCCCACGGCCACTACCGTATTTCAGATCGAGTTGAATGCATTGACTATCGCAATCAACTTGGTCTGGATAAATTAACCTACCCTGACAATCTAACCACTACCCCACCTTTCACTACCTTCACTCAACCTGTTCATCTAACCCAAGCACTAACTCAACCACCACTCAACCAACCTCCCCTGTAGCAGTAGCAGTGACGACAACTATTGTTTTTCACCCCACGGCCTCCCGGGGGGAGGGGGTCCCTTCCCGCGGCCGCCCAGGGGGGGGGGGGTCCCGCCCGCGGCCGGCCGGCCCGGCCCCGCGGCCGGGGGGGGGGGATCCCACACACCTTTAAATTAAACAAGTTCAACTGTGCTACTAGCAATTTCCAAGTGTGTGCGTGTTTTTGTTGTATAAAAAAAAGTGTTATTGTATAGAAAAGTGTTTTTTTTTTTGTACATAAATTTTTTTAATTTTAAAAAAATTTATTTAAAATTTTGAAAGAAAATTTATTAAATAAAAAAATTTCTGTTTATTGAAAAAAGGGTTTTATATTTTAAATAAATTTTTATATTTGACCTGTGTTCATGTTGAACAAATAGAGTTTTCATGTTGACCACCATGAAATTTTGTCACGTTGAACAAGTGTTATTATTTTTATCGTTGTGCAGTTCATGTTGACTGCAAATATTTGTTTTCATGCAGTGTCGAAATAAATGCTGCCATGAAATATTGTTTTTGTTGTTCTTGTACTAGATAGATCTATGGGGAAAATTATTACTACTTATTCATTGGACACATATGATTTACAGTTAGTTGTAGTCCGACTGTTGTCCCCAACAGCATGTATCAATTTAAAACACCCTTCAGATCATTTCTGTGTGGACCCTCAATGTCGGGGACAACAACACTTTTAACTAGATTAATTCAAAATTGCTATAAAATATTTGTGGAAAAGCCGAAAAAAATCTACTATTGCTATAGTATTTGGCAAGAGTCCTATGATAAAATAAAAGCTCTTGCCACATCCATACCAATACAATTCATACGAGGACTTGATGTTTTCAATAGTATTGAATCGAACTCGTGGCTAATCATTGATGATTTGGCTGAATCCATTGAACAGTTCTCACAGGAAATGCTACAACTGTTCACTGTTCGCTCCCATCATGAACACATTTCCGTTACCCTAGTTCTACACAATCTGTTTCATCAGAGCAAATGTATGCGAACCCTTGCTTTGAATTGCACCGTTTATATTATCTATCGAGTCGTTCGTGATTCTAGCTCGCTCATAACTCTCAATAAGCAGATATACCCCGGCGCCCCTAAATTTCTGTTGTCGGCGTACACTCAGGCGACTAGCAAGCCCTACGGTTACATTTTGTTGGATCTTAATCAGAGCACACCCGAGGATCTACGTGTAGTCACCGACATTTTCAACAATGAAATTACAGTATATCTTCCGGTGAGCAGTAGAAAGGACTATTAGTCGCCATTATGACACTGAAGAAACTACACGAACAACGGCATCTGTTTTCCGTTTTAAGCACTTCAAAACCTCCGCTTAGGAAGGCTATACTCAAACATGGTGTTGACAATGATTTCATTAATCTAATATCTGAACGTTGCTTAAATTTAACTGAGGGCAATGTTAAACTGCCAGATGGTTTTATATAACAGACAAAGCAACAGCGTTCCACTGTACGCGCCTGGTATTTTAAAAACATGGGGAAAAAATTTAAAAGAACACGGCTCCTTCAGGCAGGCGGTAGCTTTTTCACACTTTTACTACCGATAATTGCAGGACTTGTAAACAGTTTTCTCTAGAGAATGGCTAAACCCTATAAATTAACACCATTTGAACTTGTCATCTCGCCCATCGAACATTTTTAAGACAATCTAAGCAAATTCAATAACGACGAGAATATTGCCGACGACAAAAAACTGCTTTTACTTCAAGATGCATTGCAACGTGTGGACAAACATAAACCATCTCGTGAGAGACCTGACACTGTCGCCACTGATCTCTCTAAACATGAAACATCTCCTCAAGATTCTGCCGCAGTATCAAAGGAGAAGGAATTGAATTCGATCGTATTGAAAATTGGAAACCTATTGCCATTGTCCTATCGAGAACAGAGTAAAAGAGTGTTATCTTATCTCGTGTTGGAAACTGATCAACATCAGGTTCAAGTTGACATCACCGGGACACGAATTATGATACAGAGAAAAAGTTATAATCTCGTTGATTTATTTTGTGATATGGTGACGAATCGTAAAGGACTATTATCCTTTGACAATAATCTATACACATTTCTGTGTGAGATAAACTTTCCCCAAAGTATTATTGGCAATAAGAAAATTCTAAAGAAACTAAGAGAATATCCAACAACACCATTTAAAAAAGAAGAAGATTCAATATTTGAAGATACTATCAGCAGCAGCAATGATTTTACAACCCCTGTGGCTGCTATTCAAAAGCGAAGACGAATTGATTCGCCCGCCAGTGTGCAAAAGGGGAGTGGACATTACACTACATGTCTACGCTCGAAATTGCTGAAGTTTTGAATGGTGTCTATGAAAATATTGGCGAAGCGTGAAGTTTAAGGTCTCCCAAAACACTTTCCAAAGCTGTCTCCGGCACCACATTGAAAAATGCAAAAGAGTCTCTAGAAAATGAGGCGAGTTACACACTACAACGTAATCATAGACTTCGCAGTAAACAATATCGACAAACTAAAGCCTTTTTCCCTCTGCATATAATGCAAATGGATCTTTTAACTTTAGACGCAGTTCAACGGCGTCACAATGCCCCCTACAAATATATTCTAGTGGCAATCAGTATCTTTAGTCGCTATGCCTCTGCCATTCCACTGCGATCAAAGAGAGGTGTTGAAGTTGCTCGGGCCATTGAAAGTATTCTAGAAGAGGATTCATATAGAAAAATTCAAACGGATCGCGGTAGTGAATTTGTTAATCCTCATGTTGCAAAAGGTTCTTTTGAAATATAATACAAGACTTTATCATAGTCACGGTCCTATAAAGGCTGCATTGGCTGAACGATTAATAAGAACGATTCGTCTATTAATTTCAAGATATTGCACTTTGAAAAATACACCGGCTTTTATTCATGATTTAGATAAAATCATGTTGATTTATAATCAACGACCTCATCGATCTCTGTCCAACTCTACACCAACGGATGTTCACTACAATGAAAATACAGTTGATACTTTTCTAAGGCAATACTCCAAGGGTGAAAAAGAGAAAAAGAAGAAGAAGAAATTCAATGTTGTTGATACTGTTCGAATTAATAGAACAACTAATATTTTTGAAAAGGGGACTTATTTATGGAGCACTGAACTTTTTAAATTGTCCAAAAACCTAGACACCATACCCATAATTTATCGACTGTGAGACAATAAAGATAATGAGATTCTTGGTGGTTTTTATGAATATGAACAGCAAAAAGTTAGAAACACTAGTGAAAGTTATCAAATTGAAAAGATATTAAAGAGTCGTACACGCCATGGCAAGAAACAGTTACTTGTTCGCTGGCTAGGATACAACTCAGATTTTGATTCTTGGGTCAGTGCTGAAGATATTAACAATGCCCAATGATTTCTATGTAACATTTATGTCCAACGTCTCCGATCCTCTCTACAATGATCTGAATAGAACAAGTGATTTTTGGACGAAACTCTCCCCCACCATCAAATTCGACGACGGAATGTATGAAGTTGCTCTTGTCTACTTCATTCTCAAAAATAACTATGAAATCCTGAGAAAGGATCGTAAATATGAAATAAAAATCAGACACTATGATTGTACGCCGCCACCAGGTGATCAAGAACAAATTCAAAAAATCAATTTGCTGGATTATCCATATATTGAAATACCCTACTAGGAACTCACCTGTATGAATGATTTATGTCGTACTATTAATAAATGAATTTCCGCTCGTAAAAAGGGTGCTTTTCATTTCAACTATTCACAGGAGGAGGGCAAGATCTACATTAGTTCACCTATTGCCAGTGAAAAGGTTATTCTCAATGATAATCTAAAGGATGTTCTTGGCTTTAAGCTCAATATAATCAACGGTAAAAGTGTCGGAAACACTAATTTCATTTTCGCTGACTACCCGCCTGCCTTCTCCACAGACATTTGTATATTTCTCTACGCTTCATTTGTGGAAACATCTCGGGTTGGTAATTCAAATGTTCCCCTCCTACGAGTTCTTGAACGAAAAACCAATCAAGAACATATTCACCACTACAATATAAAGCATCTTCAGTATATTCCCGTAAACACTTCCTATTTGGAACTCTGTCAGTTAACACTAAGAACCGAATTGGGTGATCCAATAGCAATTTCAAAAGGTTTGGCTGTGATTACATGCCATTTTCGACCCATCATTCAACAGCAAGATGTCTAATAAAAAAGTGGTATTCACATGTCCTGATATTGACTGCTATGTTAATACTCTTGGTCCAAGACACCAGGGCAATGGAATGGACTATTACAAGGGTCGCTCGTCAATGTCTGGCTACGGTCTTGGCAGTTGGTTTGCTAAGCTCTTTCGCTCTTCACTACCACGGGCCAGAAAATATCTTTGACCGGCTGCCACAGATTTTGCATTCTCTATACTATACGCTTGGGGCTCTGGCAAGGATTTTTAATAAAGTGCTACGAAAAATCTTAGGTCCAGTTCGCGAACCCTTGGCGAGAGATTAAAACAGAATGGTAAAGTCTTAAAAAGGCCAAGAAACAACGCATCACTCATCAGTCTCTGCTCAGGACGGAAACGAAAGACATCATCCCTTTTGTCAAAGAAAAGAAGGAAAAAGCCGACACGTAGTGTAAACAGAAGCCCCAGGAAGAATAGAATTGTCAGATCGAAACTAGATTTCTTCTCCTAAAATGTCCTACCTACCGCATAAGGATTCTCAACCTTCAATCACCGCCTCATTGAATCTATTCAATGCTGAAAATGTCGATGTGAGTGTCAAGCATGGATACTATGAACAATTTTATCCACAACAACCCCTCTCCGATAATATTCACTTTCAAATTTATTCCAATGAAGACTAATTTATGGACTTGTCTTCAACATTTATAGATTTGCAAATGAAAGTCCTGAAATCCGATAATACAATGCCAATTCGGGCCGATGGAATATCCTATGAAAATTGTATACTACATAATTTATTTCGTCAAATTAGTGTCTACATCAATGGCACGCTGGTGAGCACAAGCAACAATCTCTCCAACTATACAAGCTATATTCAATTCATGCTGATGACACCCAAGTCATACAAGGAATTGAGAGGCGCCTCCAATGGATATGAATATATTACTAATACTGATAGTACAGATGCACTTAAAAATGCTACAACTAGTGAATTACATTTAGTCGGAAAAATATATCATGAAATATTTAATATACCCCAATGGCTGCCGTCCAATGTTAAAGTGGATATAAAACTAACGCTTGCACCATCCAAATTCATATTGAGAAAAGAACTTGCTGGCAATCCCGATGTAAGTCTCTCCCTCACCTCAGCAGTACTTCATGTACGAAAACAACAGGTCATGAGTTCTGTTGCTTTGGCCGTGGAAAAACTGAGAGCCAATGGCAACAACATTAAACTACTTGTTCCTCATACAATCACCAATCAACGTCATATTGCCGTGGGGTCACGCACCTTCACCGACTCATCCTTTATCAATGGCGAAATCCCTTCGAAATTGGCGTTGGCCTTTGTAAAAAGCGCCAGTGCAATAGGATCATGGACTGAATGTCCACATAAATTCGAAATGTTTGGACTTTCATCTCTTGTGTGCAAAGTAAACGGCATCCCACTCTACAATCTATCTTTTGATAAATCCTATAGAACATTGTACGAGTTGACCATGCAAACCCTAGATCACGATTCGCAACTATTTGAAAATGGTTTAACCGAAGATATGTTTGTTAAAAAACATGGCATCATTTTACTGGATTTGTCGGGTACACAGGATATGAGTCAAGTACGTACGGCAAGTTTGCGTTTAGAGTGCACATTTGCTGATCCGTTGGCTGAGAATATCGCACTAATCCCGCTAAATCAATTTAAAACCAATTGAGAAATCACTCCCGAATGTAGTGGTCTATTTGACTTGACGCCATGAGCTTCAGTCAAATAATCAATGTATTTAATATGGACCCCTACATGTCTCAGTAAAAATCCTATTGTCTGCCCTCAGACTTTCTTGGAAAAATTTAAAGCGTGAAAAAGACCTTGATTATTGTTAATAGCAGTCCGTCGACTGTGCTGACGGGTCATTGGCTGTGCATCTATCAAACAATTAAGACGATTGAGTTTTTTGACCCTCTCGGCCTATCCTATACATTCTACACACCCCACATCAGCAACTCTATTGAGAGCAGTGGGAAAACTATTGTTCAAAATCGGAAGAGGGTTCAGGATCTAACGACTAAAAGCTGCGGCTTCCATGCACTACAATATTTTGTGTTCCGATGTCGTGGCTATACTTACAAGCAGTTTCTCCACATTTATGTTGACAATCCACGTCTGAACGACTTTCTAGTGGAAAATTTCCTCTCAGACCTATATAGTATTGATTTCAGTGCCCTAAGAGTAAAGTGCTTAAAAAATGTTTGTGAATTTGTTTATTAATAAAATGCATATATCTACAACAATGTCTTTAAATCTTCACTTTAGATTTCTTCATCTTCAAGGTATAGGCAACTGTCGTGAACCACTAATGCCAATAAATCATTTGGATTCACTGTATATTGATCTTGATTGACTGTAAAGTCAGGGTCACATTTTCTACAGTACAATGTAACTTCACTCTTGTCATATCTCTTTGTATAGTCAATTATACTATTTGCATTCATATTATGAAATTCACGAGTTTCAATCTGTCTATTTGAAGCAATATCACAAACAGTGTTTTCAAATGGTGAATCACATTCGGTAACTGCCAAATAAAAATCACTTGGTTTATAGTCATAGTAGGTGTTGTCGTCACAGAGATGACGTAGAAACCAGATTGTCTTGTTACCCCAACAGTTGAATCGTAGACCTGATTCTTCCTCCCAGAATAATTTAAATCCACGACGATTCCAATCTCGTAGAAATAAACTAAAATCACGTTTGGGATTCTTTCCAATCATAGCGGGGTAAGTATTCTCCCACTGATCACATTTATCATAGTGACAATTGGAGCACAGGTGTCCTCTAGGATGAGAGTCACACACCTCCTCAAGACATGAATTATATCCTTCAATTTGTACTGCATAGTCTCTATTTAATTTACAAGGATTACATAATTTACACTTTTAACTATAGTCATAAATAATTTTACAATTATCACTTTTATTCCAACTGCAAAGTGTGTAAATGCATAATGTAAATATATATAACATTTTTGGGTTTCCTATGTCAACTAACTCACAGATAAAACGAAACTGATCCTCTTCGTTCGATAAATTCAAGGTGGAGGGAAATGGTGGGAGAGAGGAGTAGCTCTGTGACGTTACCTCTTTCGAATGATGTGGGAGCCATCTACATTGAATCCACTGGCAATATTTTCAAAAGTATATCCACAATATGATTCTGCTTTGTTCCAATTAATATATCAATAAATTGACTATAAGCATTTGAATCGCATTTTAAAAGTTTCATACAATAGTCCAATGGGGGAGAATCACTCCTCATTATATTGTCAATTGTTCCCCGACAAGAGAATATCCTGCGTTTAAGAGATAACTCGAGAAAATCATCATCCAAAATCAAATGTTTTTCCATAAACACTAGATTTGATCTAATTCTCTCTTTCTCAAATTTATTAATTTTTCAATCCTTTCACTCTTACTGCTGACTCTAGACTGTCCCTGATTCGTTATGATACACGTGATCCTGTTTCCCGTTATCGGATCAATAAAATTCCCACTCGAGTATGCAATCAAGTTCTCGGAAATACACGTCCCCTTCGATTACGCAATCAAGTTCTCGGAAATTCACTTCCCCTTCGATTACGCAATCAAGTTCTTGGAAATTCACTTCCCCTACGATTACGCAATCAATTTCTCGGAAATTCACTTCCCCCTCCAGTCCTAGATCAATAACATTGTTCCCGTTAGAATTCAATGCGCATGTGCAACCTTCGTCCCGGAGTTATTACACATAGAAACATCAAATAAATCGACCTTGGAAAAAGAGGTCATTGACCCCATTAACCACGTGTTCTCCCTAATGACTCTATGCCCATATATGGTGTACTGATCGGAGATACGTTCTTTTGATAACCGAATTTTGTACTGATCGCGCTGGTACCCCCATCTCTACTGGGGCTACACCTCCCCAACACCTTGCTCCTTACATTAAAGTTTGAAAGTGCAAAAATAATTCTCATTCCAATTCAACATCTCTTGTGTTTGAGCAGTCATTCTTAAAGAATTGGGACAAAAAAGTCCAACTACAAGTCGAGGAGTTGAGGAAGGGAGAGCTTCCCGCATATACGGAATAATTTATCTTCGTTGTAAGTTTTAAAGCTGCTATTTACTTACAGTTGAAAAAACATGCTTTTTTTATTTAGTTTCTGATCGTTTTCAAATCATATCCAGAGCTAACCAAGATATGAAGTGGGCCACCATTCCCATAAACCACTGATTTCTTTCTGTTTAAGTTGTACATATCAATAATTGTAGATTGATTGGTAGCATCCGGCTTTTTCAAATCTATGCTTAAAAATTGCAAAGTTGGGGTGTAGTTAAAATCTTGATCAAAATTTAAATATTTAGTCAAAACTTTTGATGATCAGTATTTTTGCTGAATTAGTTCTTCATAATATTTTCACTGCAAATTTAGGGTGGATGGAGAGGGATATCATGGTTCATATTGATGAAAATCCTGCGTTGCTGTTGACCTTCTACTTGGGTGAAGCCACGGCGATCTCCACAATAGGGTTTTCTGATGCTTAAACACATAGTATACATATGTTTAAATACATTGAAACATTGTACTTTAATAGGAAAAATTACTACTTAAAGAACGTTGAACTAGTCTTCCTCGCAAAACTTGCCAACCCCCCTCCATCAAAGAAATTCCTGGTGAAGCTCATGGTGCCCCAACTCACCTTTTCTACCTCTGTGTAGCTAAGCCTGTGAATGTAATACTTTATGCTACATAAGAAGAGGTTGTTGCAATGGGAGGGGGGCTCTTACCCCCCCCCCCCCCCCAGAATCAACAACAAAGGCGAGAACTAAAAATATTCCCAGAAATAAAAAGGGATTAGATATCAATTTCTACCTCCACCCCCTTTCCCAAAACTCACTTTATATTTATCTGAAGGCTCAATGAGTTAGGATATTTGGGTGTTAAAATGCACTCTTTGAGCTATTCCACCCCCCGCCCCCCTGCCTATAAGATTAATGACCACCCATCCTCCATAGTAGCCTTTTTGTGTTTTTTTAATAGTTTCTCAGTACAAAAATTTGATTACGATACAAATCAGATTAGTTAAATAAAGCTTTCAAATAAATTTCTGAAATCATTCAATAAGAAGGGATGCAACACCCTCCATTAGCCTTGTTCAGGCTTAGTCTAAATGATAGAGATGAGAGAATAATTTCTACCCACCTACTAGAATAATTTCTACCCTTTGTATGTTTAGCTGAATGCTTCTGGAGAGTTGGACATTTCGGTAATAAAATGCGCTCTTTTAGGCATCTTCCCCCACCCCTTGCACAATGAGTCACCTGCCCCACTTCATAATAGCTAATGAATAATTATACACCACTAAACATAATTTCATGATAAATCAGTGAAACAACTAAGTTCAATCAAGCATTAACATACATGTCCATATTAACCATTGATCTTAAATTGACTATGTGACTTTTCAGGAACGAATGCATTACCACGCGGCATACCTTCCTTTTCTAACTGGGAATCTCAATATATATATTTTTTTGTACCTTGAAATCCATTGGCTATCTCAGAAGTCTCAATGGATAGCAGCTTAGTCCTGCAAGGGACAAACTCGTAGTTTGTTTCCACAAAATGGCAGAAAACGCCGCTTTCCATTGGTACTGTCTTTTTTGTCACTTAGAAAATACACTAGAACTTTTCAGTTTCGTTCGACTGGGCGCTCTTACGATTTTCTAGAGCCATTGTCTTTAGTGCTCCAAATTAGAAATCCTGAGGTCAGGGGTTCGAGTCCTGGTGTCGCTGGCTATTTGGTTTGGAACGGGGATTAATGGTGTGAGTCTGTAAGCTCAGCCAGATTTTACCCAGTTCTAAAATGGGCATCGGGAGAAATCAGGGGAAAACATGGGAAGCGTCAGATAATTTGCCCCCACCCACACATTGCACTCCCGGCCGAAGGTATTGAATCAGGAGCTCGGTACCTGCGTAACGTAGACCATTAGTCAGGATGTGAAAACGTTTTATTTTTTTAATCGCTTTTAAACGATCATCCATGGGAAAAGAAACAAATAAACACAGATCCGTGATCTTTATTCTGGAAAAAAACAAACAAAATTCCACATATTTGTATATATGTGTTTGTAACCTCTTTAATATTGTTCTCTGATGTGCTGAATCTAATGGTGTAATTTTTCATTAAAATCATTTGCCTTTTTTGTCAATATTTACTCCCTTTTTGAAAATTGGGACACATTTTCTCAGGATGGTAGATTGTATTGGGTAGGGTAATATTAAACTTAATAAATTTTATATATTTGGAATCAGCATAAAATTCAACCTTTTTGATGCATTAATTTACATCAAAATTCTACTTTTTAAAGTTTCGGTTACTATTGGCCCAAGTCGCTCCTTACTTACAGTTCATTCCCACGAACTCTTTTACTTGCTTGCTAAAATACGCTGCAGATTTATCCTCCGTGATTTTAGGGCTCTATGCCTTCTCCCTCCTTAAAAAAAAATGTAAAGTCGTCTTTGACATATTAGCATCTGAGAGCCTAAATGGCCTATTATCCCCTTGCAAACTCAAGTTTTCTAAGAGGTTGTTGTAACAATTATAATGATTCCATAATAAATAATATAATAAATTACTTATTATCCCCTTACACACTCAAGTTTACTAAAAGGTTGTGATAACAATAAAAATGAGCAAACTATCAATTCTAAAATTCCCAGTTCCCATTTTTAGAAGAGAAATTTTTTGAAGATCTGAAATTCTGCCATTGAAGTTTTCCTATTCCAAGATGGTGAATTTATATTTTATCATCTTCAAAATGTTGTCTCAAGAAAGCTACTTCGGATGCGATTCATTTTAAGAACATAGCTAAAGTCTTCTTGTTGTTGTTTGGATTATTATGGAGAAGCTTTCGCATGATCTTATAACCAAAATCATATTCTAGGCCCTGCAACGGATTAACTGCAGCGACGATTAAACTCCCGATGCCGTATTACCAATCAGAGACTGATTCAACCGCACTTCCACAGGACTTACAGCAAAAATAAATCCCTGTGAAGCTTTTTCTATGTAATTAAGGATTAGTAAAGAAGCTATCTGAATGGCTGTCCTTCGTTTAAAGTCTGAAAAAAAGGGTTGAAATATTTTAGATGTTGGTGCTGACTGAGGATTTAGCTAAATCATAGTATGAATAGGTTCTATTTTAGCTACATCTCTTTTTTAGATAGGTTCCATTGCAGAGAATCAGTCCTTTAAGACGTAAAAAGCGGATTTGATCCGCTTTTATATTATGGCATCCAATTATGAGGAAAATGTTTGGTAGTATATATATATATATATATATATATATATATATATATATATATATATATATATATATATATATATATATATATATATATATATATATATATATATATATATATATATATATATATATATATATATATATATATATGTATATATATATATATATATATATATATATA
Source organism: Artemia sp. Qi Xiang Cuo (assembly GCF_049724085.1). Lineage (NCBI taxonomy): Eukaryota > Metazoa > Arthropoda > Branchiopoda > Anostraca > Artemiidae > Artemia > Artemia sp. Qi Xiang Cuo. The sequence goes on along the minus strand of NC_142801.1, from coordinate 47,592,443 downwards.
TATACACACATTTTTACTTTTCTTTTGCTAAATGGATGCCTCTAAATTTGGTTATGACGTAATTTACAAATTAATTTACGTAACTAACTTCTATATTCGTATATTTTTCTTCTGGTAAAACATACAAAGTTGCAGATTTTTGCAGATATGAGCTTGAAACCTAAGTAATAGGGTTTTCTGATACGCTGAATCTGACGGTGTGAGTTTCATTAAAATTCTTTCACTTGTAGGGGATGTTTACCCCCTCTTTAAAAAATCGGGTAAATTTTCTAAGGCTTGTAGCCTTTGATGAGTAATACTAAACTTAATAAAGTTTACATATTTAGAATCAGCATTATAAGCACATTCTTTAGATACATTTATTGACATCAAAATTCCGTTTTTAAAAGTTTCGATTACTACTGAGCCGTATCGCTTCTTTTTTTTATTGTTTTTTTTTATTACGTATATGTTATTACGTATATGAGGGGGTTGTCCCCTTAGTCAATACCACGCTCTTTACGTTAAAAGTTAAAAAAAATTTTGATTCACAAACCCCTGAATCACAAAGGCCGTTTAATTGGAATAGATAGCTCCATTGAAAGCACTAAAAAAAACTGTAGCACAAAGAGCGAGGTATTGACTTGGGGGATAACCCCCTCACATACGTTATAATTTCTGTTCATTTTAAGTTCTAATGTTGCTTCTTACTTTCAGTTGAAAAAACTTGTTTTTTTTTATTTAATTTCTGATCGTTTTTTTAAATAATGCTTTTAAATCCGGCGCCCCCTTCATAGAAATGTCCCTTACCCCAAAGAAACATCCTCCACAGAAATATTCTCCAGAGTAACCCCCTCCTCTACCCCCCTCCAGAAAAAAATCCTTCCTGAAAATATCTGTATACTTCCTAATAACCAATAAATAATGCTGGCAAGTCCGGCACCCCCTTCATAGCAATTTCCCTTCCCCCATGAAAACTTCCTTCATGGACAGATCCTCCAGCATAACCCCCGACCCTCCCCCCCACTACCAGAAGAAAACCCTCCTGAAAACTTCTGTATACTTCCCAATAATCAATACTATATGTTAACATTGGGTAAAGTTCATAACTTTTAGCCCTCTCCCTGGGGACTTCGGGGGATTAAGTCATCCTAAAAGACATATTTATCATATTTTCGACCATGCTGAACAAAATAGATATCTCAAAATTTTGATCGGTTGACTTTAAGAAAAAAATAAGCGTGGGAGGGGGCTTAGTTGCCCTCCATTTTTTTTGGTCACTTAAAAAGGGCACTAGAACTTTTAATTTCCGTTCCAATGAGCCATCCCATGATATTCTAGGACCACTGGGTCGATACGATCAGCCCTGGGGAAAGAACAAAACAAAAAAACAAATAAACAAATAAACACGCATCCGTGATCTTTCTTCTGGCAAAAAATACAAAATTCCGCATTTTTGTAGATAGGAGCTTGAAACCTCTACAGTAGGGTTCTCTGATACGCTGAATATGATGGTGTGATTTCCATTAAGATTCTATAACTTTTAGGGGGTCTTTCCTCTTTTTTTGAAAATCAGCCAAATTTTCTCAGGCGCGTAACTTTTGATGGGTAGCACTAAACTTGGTGAAAGTTATATATTTGAAATCAGCATTGAAATTTGATTCTTTTGATGTATTTATTGGTATCAAAAACCCGTTTTCTAGAGTTTCGGTTACCATTGAGCCGGGTCGCTCCTTACTTACAGTTCGTTACCACGAACTGTTTGAAAGGGATTATAATTGATTAACTGGACACTTATGTGCTTTTAAAAATGAATATCATCGTTAATAAGATGTGGAATACAACATTTTGTTAATACAACAGTGAATAAAGCAGGTTTCATGGATCACAAAGCCAGCCATCAATTCCTAATTACAACGGCTACCATGGACCTTTCCCCTTAAAGGTAAGTTGATTTTGTATCGTCTCACATCGTTATAGCAGAAAATATGTCAAAGTTCAAGCAGTTTTACCTTGCAAGAGCCAATTTCAAGGGCTATCTGCTGTGGCCCATGCGGGCCACAGCACAAAGTAACAAAGGATAAGAGGGTGTTTTTACTTAGTATTTTCATATGAAGACCACACTGAAGGACATGTAACGGAGAACACTCACATTACACATTAGGAGAATCACCGTAACACTTAGAAGAAAACTGACAAAAATGTTGGAAGTGCGTTTCAAGAAGTCATACAAAATTCGGAGATTAGACAGCTTCCAAAAGTTAAGCATCACCGAAAGAAATTTCTTCTGAACTTTCTAATGAAAATTTACTCACAAAATTCGTCGCAAATGAATATGAAGTCACAAAACAGAAGAGTCAGTCATGAGCACAACTTTAAACTAGTCACATATGTGTGGCTAGGACCAACTATTCAAAATGTCGTTGAGTCTATTGTGAGGGAAATATACCCTTCATTGTCACTTGAATTTAATCCCAAGCTAGTGCGATTGTTGGTATCTATAAATGTCCTAAAGGGCTGATTGAAATTTTGGAGAAATGAGTAGCAAAACTAGAGGTAAAATTAATGATTATGGGCAAGAAAAACAGGTTGCCACACTTAGTTTTAACGGTCAAAAGCAACATCAGGGTGCTGATCTGAAGTGCAACATTCTGAATACATCGTCGCAAAAGATGGGTCTTGCAGATGTCTCTGAACGTGATTTTCCGCTAGTTCAAAGGTCACAATTGAACATTTCAAGGTTGCTAAATGCAGCTTTTAAGTAAATTTGCAATTTTTCAGAGTTCACTAGTTGTGCTTTTTTTTCATTTTTTTTTTGTAGACTTATAACGTGTTCGCACATCAAAATTGGCTAGTTCTAAATTCTTCATACCTGAATGTCTAACAAAGTGCCTTTGTGACATCGCGAGTTGGCGAAAGACGTTAAAAATATATGGTCAGATCGTGGCCATGTGCTCGCAATGCTTCCCGGTAAGGTTGCGGCTCGTCAAACTAACTTCCTTTCTGATTGCGTCAGATGTCATTTATGAGCAGTCTCGTAACGTTTATCTTATTTCTTTTTCTCCTTTTTTTGTGTCTGCTCTGTTATGGTTGTGTTCATATCACGTTCGGTTACATTGACTTTCGTTGTTTCTCTTCATTTCCATTTTGTCAGTTATTTTCATTTCTTCTGTATATGAATATTTCATAGTTTAGTGGGTAAAAAGGATGAGTTAGGATTATTTTATGCTCCTGCTGATCAGAGTAGTAATTGTTGTGGAAGAAGATTTAGGAAATAATAAGCTTAATGTAGATGATTATTTGTTGACGAATATTGGAAATAATAGCTTACAAATTAGCTTGTAAGACCATCTTTTGTTATTAAATTAATTGAAAAAAAATTTCCACAAAATAAGTTTGTTTCAAAAAAGAGTAAAGAACTCCATTAAACCAAAAATGAACAAAAATATAATCAAATAATCTACCAAGCATACAACTACCACAAATCAGTATCAATAAGTAAATAAAACCCAGAACAAACATAAATTAAAATAAATAACAGAGTCAAACTCAAAACAAGCAGAAATTAATATGAGTAAAGTTTTAAACCCCTATGCTTTCTATAGGCCAGAATACAATTTGTACTCTACTGAAAAAAATTCAAATAGATTTAGTGAAAAAAATGTGCATTGTCAGTTTAATATACACATGCTGAAAATTATTCCTTAAAATCTCAATAAATTTTTGATTTCTTAAAGCTATCAAAATAAAAACATTTAAAAGAATTTTTCAGTAAAGTACAAATCATATTCTGGTTTTTAGAAAGCATAGGGGTTTAAAACCCTACCCATATCATTTCTGCTCGTTTTAAGTTTGACATTGTTATTTATTTTAACTTCTGTTTGTTCTGGGTTTTATTTATTTATTGATACTGACTTGTGGTAGTGTATGCTTGGTAGATTATTTGATTATATTTTTGTTCATTTTTGGTTTAATGGAGTTCTTGACTTCTTTTAAAAAAGCTTATTCTGTGGAAAAAGTTTCTTTTTAGATTAATTTCTGTTCGTTTTATATCGACATAGTCTTTTTCAGGGAAAAACACTGAGCCTCTTCTAAAGTTAAACAACCATCCCTTCCATAAAAACCTTAAATACCCCCTGGGCATAACTTAGAACCCTTGCCCCTAATATATGGGGCTTCTTTCATCCCCAAAATCCTTGTTATATGATATTTAGACTATTTTGAATAGAATGGCTATCTCAAAATTTCTATTAGATGCATTTCGGGACAATACGACGTGTGTGTGTGGAGGGGAATAGCTGCCCTCCGATCACTTTAACTCTTAAAAAGAGCACTAGAGCGTCTGATTACCAATCCAATGAGCCCCTCTGAAGTTTATATGACCATGCTTTCTATAAGAGCCTTATGTGCCCCCCAGGCATAACTTACAACCTTTTCCCTGAGAGCTGGGAAGATTTGTTATCCTCAAAGACATAATTTCGAGACCTTTCAAATACGTTTAACAAAATTGCTACCTCAAAATTTTGATCGTAAGTGTTTGGGCAAATAATGGGTGTAGGGGAGGGGTGCATTTGCCCTATAATCACTTTCACCTAATAAAAAAGGCACTAATCCTCTCTTATCACTTTGAGTTTTAAAAAGGCCACTAAAATTTCTGATGGTGTCTTAGGGCAGAGAGTAACGAACGCAGCCAGGAATATTAGTGAAAATGCTTTATATTTAACAGAGAGGATGCGGCTTGTATAAGAATTATTTGAGTGATAGATCATTTACAAATAAGATGAATGTAAAGAAAGAAGAGAAAGCAATAAAATGGGAAATAAAATAGAATGACCAAGGCCCAGGGTGTTTTTTTTCACAGTTAAAAAATTTTGGAAGAACAGGAATATAAGTCTGCGAACCAGCATTAGAAAATTGAAAGCTAGAGTGATGGCAGTGGTCAAGTATGGTTCTGAAGTGTGGATGCTGTGAACAACGGAGGAAGATTTGCTAGATGTTTTTCAGAGAAATTGCCAACGGGTTATTTTGGGTACCCGAAAGACTGATGGTATCTCAAACAGTAGGCTGTGCGAAAAGTGTGGTTCAACCCCACTTTCTCTCTATTAAATACAAAGCATTTTCACTTATACTCCTAGCTGCGTTCTTAACTTTCTTCCCTAAGATACCATCAGCGACTTCACAAACAATTTTACTAAAATTATTCCATACGTTTTCTACATTGTTAAATTTTGAACTTTCCAGTTTAGCATTTGCAAAAACAATTTTAACCGGTACATTGACTTACCACGGTCATTCATCTATTACTACGACCGGTATATGCCTTAGCAGACAGGTTTCTGAGCCAACAGCCATTTTCTGGGCCAATTAGAGATGTATAAGGAATTACACAAGAATATGTGTGCAGTTTCAAGGGGACATGTCTTACCATGAGTAGGTATCCATATATTTCACAACTACAAGCAAAGCATTGCATATATTAAATAAGTAACCTAACCTAGGTACCTTTTCCCCATCTAAACTCCAAAAAACAACACTTTAAATATCTTAAAACCATGCTATACAAAGTATTTCTCTCAGCACGGCTGTGATAATTAAAAGGGCGACATACGCCATTTTCGCTACTTTTCAGGAGAGCCAGAAAACGAAAAAAATTTTGTTGGCTGTGGTCGCTCTGAAGGGCGAGGCTAATGGAGATCAAGCGAACATATTCTAGGCCAGCTTTTTCTGCTTTTTTCAGTGGTATAAATTGAATTCAAGTATTCTGAGCAGGATCGAAATTATTCCATTTTATGGCGTATGTCTCCTTTTTCCTTGACAAAAAAAGGAGACATATGCCAGGTCCCCATGTTATAATTACAACAACTGTTTCTTCTTTTCTTCAAATCACGATGATTATGCTGAAATTCGGCTGATTCTTGAGCTAAAAAGGAGACATATGCCAAATATGCCAAATATTAAAGTTCAAAAGAACAGGGTCAAAAGGAGATACGTGCTCTGCACGTATCTCCTTTTTGGCCCAGCTGCGATCCGCGTCCAAAAGTGGCGTATGTCTCTTTTTATCTTCACAACGGTAGAAGATAGGAGAATTCTGACTTCACCATTCGATTCCTCGTGCTGGGTTTACCCATGACATACACATAACTCATTTTTGACCAAAATGGCATATGTCGCCCTTTTAATTATCACAGCCGAGCGGTGTCTTGAATCATCTTGTAAAAACGGGTTTTTCAAAGCGTCTCTTCCGTTTGACTGTAGCATTTTTTGTTGGACTTCTTTAGAGAGGCCCGCAAAATGGGATTGTACCCTGGCAATATCCCCTCTCCTACTCACCATAATTATAACTAAATGAAGATAACATAAATGCGAAAATCCATGCTAGTATATAATTAAATTAAAATATTTTTTTCAACTGAAAGTAAGGAGCAACATTAAAACTCAAAACTAACAGACATTACTCGGTATGTGACGGGGTTGCCGCCTCCTCAATACCCTGCTCTTCACGCTATAGTTCTTAAGCACTTTTAAAAAGTTAGTTACAGTATTTTAACGTATTCTATTTAAACGATCCTTATGTTTCAGGATTCATTCTTTAAAGGCCTTGGCCATTCTATTTTATTTCCTATTTTATTGCTTTCTCTTCTTTCTTTACATTCAACTTATTTGCAAATGATCTATCACTCAAATAATTCTTATACAAGCCCCCTCCTCTCTATTAAATATGAAGAATTTTCAATAATATTCCTAGCGGCGCTCCTAACTTTATTCCTTAAGGCACCACCAGCGACTTCACAAACTATTTTACTAAAATTATTCCATACGTTTTCTACATTGTTAAATTTTAAACTTTCCAGTTTAGCATTTGCAAACACCCAGGGCCTTGGCCATTCTATTTTATTTCCTATTTTATTGCTTTCTCTTCTTTCTTTACATTCAACTTATTTGCAAATGATCTACCACTCAAATAATTCTTATACAAGCCCCCTCCTCTCTATTAAATATAAAGGATTTTCACTAATATTCCTAGCTGCGTTCTTAACTTTCTTCCCTAAGACACCACCAGCGACTTCACAAACTATTTTACTAAAATTATTCCATACGTTTTCTACATTGTTAAATTTAAACTTTCCTGTTTAGTATTCAAACGTTCCTGAAAAGTTTCCCTCGAATTCTCATCGTGGAGTCTATCAACGTCATAGCTTCCTGGAAGGTAGTTACCCTTTCTAAATTTCAGCTTCCAATTAACCCTAGACTTTACTAGAAGGTAATGTTTTACTGATAACACCAATAACAGCACACTTATATACCAGAATATTTTGTGTTAACTGTCATACCATCATGTGAATACCACGTTAACTTAAGGTTCATTTTATGTCTGTATTTGTATAAATAGATTGTTATACCTACAATATTGAGCAGTCTCTAACCATTACTGTTTCCTTTTCCTGCTCCAAACTGACCTAGGCTAGGATGCCATCTATTTCTATTTCTACCGACCTGAGCGTTAAAATCTCTCAATAAAACCGCCATATTTCTACCTGCACTTAAAGTGGCTAAACGTATACCGTTGCATAAAGATGGAGTCAAAACTGTCATATCAAATCAGAGCCCAACATAAATCCAGCCGATCAATTCAAAAATTAATGAAAAATTGTTCATCACCAGCATTATGAATACTTGACGATAATAGGTGTTTTAAATGATCGTCAATTTGAAGTATTCACTCAGGACCTGAGAAAGGTATACAGTGCCTGGGTATTTTCATTGATTTTAAGAATTTATTCGAAAAGAAGCATTTTTTAGGTTTCAAGGGTAATATTTTATGTCGATTTAAATTGTGTTTAAATTAAAGAAAGCTATGTGTGACTATAAATAAGAATAATCTTCTCGACTCTTTTTTTTTTATAAAGATCGGTGTTCCTCAGGACTCAGTTCTAGGTTCTCCGTTGTACCTGATATTCGAAGATAAAATAAGATTCTACATTTCAGGAGCTTTTGTTAATTCCTTTGCTGAAAACACAGCTTTTGAGAATGTATAAAAATCATTAAGAGTTTCTATTAAAGTTTAATAAAAGACTGGATGGTCTTCACGAATGTGTTCGTAATAGCCTACCCACTGTCAATGCATCAAAAACCAATTCTATGACGCTTAAGAGGACTAGTCCCACTCCCATTATACCTGGTTTTGTTCTCTCTAATTGCCTACTGCTCTCACAATTTCAAAAGATCCGGTATTTGGGATTCATTCTAGATCAAAATCTGAGTTGGAGAACACACTGCGACACCACATCATATAGCTTGACGAGAGGTCTTGGAGTTCTGAACTATTTTTAACACTTTTTACCTTTCAAAATTCTACTTTTATTTTATTATTCTTTAGTACCGCCTTAGATAAATGATGGGTCCTAGATTTGGGCAAGTAATTTAAGTTGTAATTTTACGCCGGTTCTACAGAATAAGGTTATAAGGTTGATATGTAGTAGTGGTAGTGAAACCAGAGAACCACTTTTTAGAAAGTTTAATATTTTAAAGGTTGGTAATAAAGATTGTCAAATAAAAGTATATGCTTTCCAATGTTTGAAAATTCATATTATTTTTTTATGAATTTAAAGCCTAAAGCCTATTTTTAAGCCTAAAACATATTTTTAAGCCTAAAACGTATTTTTAAGCCTTAAACCTAAAGCATTTTTCAAAACCTAATTCGTTTTATGAAGATTATTCGACTAGGAATGCTGCTAGTCCTACATCTGAGCCACGGAACACATTGAAAGCGAGTCATGTGACAAAAATCTCCATCATCCCTTAGTTCTATCGAAAATAATTTTTCAAGCGTAAAACGACTATAAATAACCATCAATAAATAAATGAAAACCAACATGAACAAATAATTACAATAAATAACCAAGTCAAACTTAAAACAAGCAGAAACTACCACAAAGAAGAGTAGGGCTAATGATGTTCCTTCTGAAGATAAGAGCATAATTTGCAATTTATTGAGAACAATCTTCATTTCTAGCTCTGTGATTTAATTTCCTATAACATCAATAAAAAAAACAAAAAAAAATCACCACCATAACCACGACTACTGTAAAAAAACAAATGAATACGAATTGACAGTTTGATATACATACTGGTATTCAATTCCGGAAGTGTTTATAATTTTTAACTATTTAATGTTAAAAAGAGAAAACTCTTAAAATGTTGTTTGTTCTCAGTTAAGTTCAAATTATGTTCTTGTCTTTAGAAGGCACAGGGGGTGTTAGCCCTACTCTGCTTTGTGGTAATTTCTGCTCGTTTTGAGTTTGACTTAGTTATTTATTGTAATTCATATTCCTATTGGGTTCCATTTATCTATTGATGGTGATTCACAGCAGTTTTACGCTTGAAAATTTTGATTTTATTTCTGCCCATCTTTGGTTTAATGTAGCATTTTTACTTCCCTTTGAAAAACTTATTTTGTAGAAAAGGTTTTTTAAAATTAATTTATGTTTCTTTCTAATTAATATAGTTTTTTTCACTGGTTAAGAATAGAATATTTTAAGTTTTTTATATTTTCCTCTCTAACATTCCCAATTTTGGCTTGGAACTTATATTTTGGACAAAACTTTGCAACAATTTTTAATAATAGTTGCACTACAATGCCTCATATTGCTGGATAAAGGAAGAAAAATATTTAAATATATGGGCTGATAATCTGCATTATCTTTGGGACTCTATAAGCTGACGCAATTTTAATTCCCATCATATTACAATCTTTAGTATAGGCAAATGTTAATCGACTATCCTATCCATATACCCTTGAAGTTTCAAATTAATGTCTTCAACCTTTGTTGAGATATCGCAGATACACACTTTTGACAACCTTGAATACGCATAGTGTTTTTTTTTTGTTTAGTTTTAGTATGCCCTGACAATTTTAACTTGATACCCTTAGCTGTTAAATTATGTCTTAGCAGTAATGTCTTTTGGAAAAAACTGGATGTTCACTATGTCTTCTGATTTAGTTTAACATCACAGAAAACATACCCTGAAGGTCCAACGTAATGTCTTTTGATTTAGTTTAACATAATAGAAAATATACCTTGAAGGTTCAACGTAATACCCTGAGGTTTTCCTGGGATATTGGACAGACACCCTTTTGACAATCTGGATCCACATAATTTATTTTGATTTAGTTTAACATTCCCATCAACTTTCCTACCCTATTCTATTCCTGAAATACTGCACCTGTGTCATTTCGAAAACCTGGATGCACTTAAACTCTCTTGACTTAGTTCAATAGTAGTATTAGAAGTAGTAGTAGTAGTAGTAGTTATTATATTAGCCTTGTAATGTTTAATTTAATGCCCTCAGCCGTTTCTGAGATTTTGCCACTAGGCCTTTTTGACAACCTGAAAAACAAAACTTAATACGTTATCCTGTTCCTAAGACATTGTATCTCTGCTATTTTAAAACCGGGACACACTTAAACCCTTTTGATTTAGTTACATAGCAATATGAGCAGTATATTACCAGCCGTAGCAATAGTAACAGTTTGAAACTTTTAACTTAATAACCTCGGCCGTTCTTGAGACATTGCTGATGCGCCCTACTGACATCCAGCATGCACATTATCCCTTGGATTTAGTTATACCAACATAAGCTTTCCCCAACACAAGCTTTCCATAAAATTTCTACTTTATACTCTATTCTAGTGCTATGATATCCCATCTATTCCGATTTAACAACCTAGATGCACCTAAAAATTTTGATTCAGTTCAATAGTAGCAGTAGTAGTAGTAAAAGTGGTAAAAAAAGTGGTAGTAATATTAGTATTAAGCTGAAAAAAAAATTCAGCTTAATACCCTATGGAGTTACTGGGATATTGCTGATACATCCCTTTGATAACCCGCATGTACACAGTGTGTTCTACTTTAATTCAACATCCCCTTCGAAATGTCATGAATTCTTCAGGGTAATACTCTAAGCCGTTCTTAGATATTGACGAAACGCCCTTTTGACAACCTGAGAGCACATAATTAGCTTTGATTTACTTCAACACCAGCCTTATCTTGCACTACAAGTTTCAGCTTAATACCCTTAGCATTAGCAGTACTACTAGCGGTGGTAGCAATAGCAGTAGTAGGAGCATTGAGAGTAGTAGTAGTAATAACAATATTAGCAGTAGTAGCATTCACATAATGCCTTTTTTGTTAGTTTAACAGCCCCTCAACATGCCCTGGTAGTTTCAACTTAATGCTTTAAGTGTTTTCTGAAATATCCCTGACCTCAGCCCCCGATCCCAGTTTCGTTCCCCCAGCCTGGGGTCATATACAGGTGGAAGAGGAAGAATGTTCCTCAAATGTACACTGAATAGGGCCCACCGATGTGTCCACAAGTCCCCTGAGTTACAAACCTTCTCCCAGTAATGGGTTAATTTGCATGGTGATGCAGAACACCATCATGGGAGGATCCTCTATAAGAGGACACCTGTGGCAGGGCGTAAGATCCAGATCTATGGACACCGGCCTGTGTAGAGAGCTGCCTCGACCCTTTCGGGGTACCTGCAAGACTTGGGACCTTGTAGTCAACTCTATTACCACTTGAGGAGTGGTGCCCCTCGAGGAAATTATAACCTAGTAAACAACACAGCATTCGCACGGAATTCTGATTAATGGACAGTTCTTCTGGGTCTGGTGTGTTTTTAGGGGTGTTTTCGGGCTGGAAAACCTGTTCCTTGCTAATTTATCTACTATGGGCTGCCTCCCTATAGTAGCATAATATTTGTAGACATGAATATATAATGAGTCTTTGGTAATAGACTTGATATTGTCTTTGCAGGATTTCGACTCCTGTTGATAGAAGAGCATCGCCAAGGGCTGAAAACCATGTTGAGACCAAGATAGACCCAGGATTGTACAAAGCCTTCATTCATGGAGGTCCCAGGGACTTCTTGCTGCCCGGTTCTAAGCCGGTTTTAGCACTTCGGTGTAGACTTGAGAATATGTGTAATCCCCGTCCTGGACTGGTATCCGGGATCATTGCTTTTCCTGAGGCCAAAATTATTTCAATGATTTAAAGAACATGACAACTGGAACTTGGAATGTTACGAAAATGACCATCGTTTCGAAAGTTTGACTGACAAATTCAGACGATTCGAGCTGGACTTATTAGGAGTTTCAGAAACTCATATCCCAGGGGTAGGAAGCATGAAATTAGGTGATATAGAATTTGTTTACTCAGGCAGGAAGGATGGGGTAAATAGACAGGGGTAGGGCTAATGATGAATAAGGAAGCTGCCAAGTCTTGTTTAGTCTGGGAAGGTATTAATAATAGAATATTAATTGCTCATTTTATTACTAAAAAGTTCAGGGTATGAATTATAGTAGTATATGCCACTGTAGAACCGACTGACGGAGATACTAGTGACTCAGATTAATTTTACTTACAGTTACAGGAGCAAATAGACAGTGTCCCAGGTAGAAATATGATGTTTTTACTAGGAGATTTTAACTCCCAGGTCGGTAGAAATAGGGATAGATGGTACCCTAGCCTAGGTAATTTGGTTTAGGAAAAGAAAACAGTAATGGCTACAGACTTCTGCAATTTCATAGGTATAACAATCTAGTTATAGCCAATACGGTGTTTGGTCATAAAATGGCTCATACGTTAACATGTTAGTCACGTGATGGTAAGACAGCAAAATTTATTGATTACGTTATAGTAAACCGAAGACAAGCAGGATCAATACAAGATACTAGAGTATATAGGAGTGCTGTTATTGATGTTAAAAGTAAAGATCACCATCTAGTAGTGTCAAGGGTTAATTTAAAGCGGAAATTTCGGAAGGGTTACTACCTCCCGGGAATTATGATATTGGTAGACTCCAGAATGAGAATTTGAGAGAAACTTTCCAGGAACAGTTGAATACCAAACTTGAAAGTTTAAAATTTGATAATGTGGAAGATGGTTGGAATAATTTTAGAAAAAGAATTTGTGAAGTTGCTGAAGGTGTCTTAGGGAAGAAAGCTAGGACTGGAGCTAAGAATATTAATGAAAAAGCCTTATGTTTAATAGAAAAGAGTAAGGACTTTTACAAGAATTATCTGAGTGATAAATCATATAAAAACAAAAGGAACGTAAAGAAAGTGGAAAAAAACATTAAAATATGAACTAAGGAGGTGTGAAGTGGAGGCCATGAATAAATTGCTCTGGATCTGGAAGATGCAGCTAGATTGCATAATAGTAAACTACTGTAGTGGCACGTTAACGAATTGAAAGAAAGTAGTCAATCCAGACTTGGCCGATTTATAGATAGAAACGGGGCCATAATTAGTGATAAAGAAAGAGTTGAAAAGATATGGACAGAACATTTTGAGAATTTGCTAAACCGATATAGAGTTGCATGAAAAGATATAGAGGAAAATGAAAAAGTTCGTGGTACCTTGGATGTAAAGGAATATTTGTTTTGTGAGGAAGAATTAGCGACAGTACTAAAAGGAATAAAACATAATAAGGCTCCAGGTGCTGAGAGGGTGGTAAATGAGTTTCATAAATATGGTGGCTCTTAGGTTAGAAATAAGTTACTGAAGATTATGAATATGATATTTGAAAAAGTGGAAGTAGCTAACGATTTTAGGAAAACCTCAACTAAGCCACTTTATAACAAAGGTGATAAACGTGAGTGTGGTAATTGTCGAGGCATTAGCCTGGTCTCTGTAGGTAGCAAATTACTTAGTAATATGATACTTTTTAGACTGAGAGATGCCATAGACAAAGTTTTAAGAGAAGAACAGTGCGGTTTTAGAAAAAGGTAGAGGATGCGTCGACCAAATTTTCACTCTTAGGTTAATAATTGAGAAGTGCCTGAGTTGTCAAACACCTTTGGTCCTCAGTTTTATACATTATGAGCAAGCGTTGGATTCTGTTGATAGAAGAGCTTTAGTAAAGGTTTTATCCTTGTATGGCATACCAGACAAATACATTAAAGTGATTAGTGCTATGTACGAGAATAACACTGCTGCTTTTAAGATAGGAAGTTAGTAGCTAGTTTTGGATTGAATCAGGAGTTAAGCAGGGTTGTGTTCTATCCCTCTTTATATGGATTATTTTGATGGACTTTGTCTTAAAGAGCACAGGAAAGGCAATGGGATACCACTGATCACTCAGCGTATCCAAAGGTGGCAGATGGGGAACGCCCAACAGACCTATAGGATATCTCTGTAAGAGTCACGTAAAAAGTTGGGACCTTGTCCCAGGGGGGTCTATAATAGAAACTGGGGCACCTCACCCAGGGTCCGTAGATGCAGGCAGAGGAGCAAGAAGGCACCTCAAATGCACACTCAGTAGGATCCACTTCCGTATTCTCACGGCCCGTAAGCTAAAGAAAAGTTCTCCCGGCAATGGCTTAAATTGAATGGTGACACAGAACACCATTGTGAGAAGATCCTTTATGGGAGGACAACTGCGGCAGGACGTGTGCTCCAGATATATGGACAACGGACATTGCCAAGGGCTGTCTCAACCCTATCGGGATTCCCAACCAACTGGGGAAATTGTGATCAGCTCTATTCCCACTTGGGGAGTGGCACCTCTGAAAAAATTATAGCCTAGCAAACAACACAGTATCCACACAGGATTCTGATTAATGGATAATTCTTCTGAACTTGGTCTGTTTTGGTAGCGTTTTTGGCCCGAAAAACTTCTTCCTAGATAATTTATGTGTCAGTTCGAAACAAAAAGTACGTTATTAGAAATTAACCTCTCCTTACTAACATTCATATATGAAACTAAAATCTCCTTGGCTTGAACAAAGAGGAAAATTTATTGGCTGGAAAAACAAGAAAGGTAAATGTAGCCACAATATTCTGCATCGACGGCATCTCTTTTTATTTTTTATTTTTTTCTGGAACTGATGTTCTAATTCATTATACGGGAAAGTTTTTCTAAGTTTACAATGGTTCTTTAATATAAAAATTTATTCTATTTTATCAAAAATTATTTTTGTTCATTACAAAAGGCGCTATATGTAGCAATTTCCTTCAAAATGATCCATTATACAGCTATCTATGATGTTCCTGGTTGCAGCGGTAGCTAGCAACCTAGTAAGAGACGATCACGTTCCATACTAAGAAATAAAACGGCAAGTAACTTATAAAAAACAGTTTCAGATCGAGCAGCAAAGTATACCATTAGAACCACCTTGTCTGTTAGGTTTTAATCTACTCAATACGTGATTTTATGGGTAAAACCTTATAGATTGAAAAGACATGGTCTCAAGAGAACAAAGTAAAAGAAAGGAAATTACTTAATTGATCTATATAGTTCATTATATATGTGGATTATTTAAGTTTCATCTGTATCATGGCTGACGAGATAGCTGAAATTTTTATATAAAGGCTCGGTACAGTTAATTATAAATGAGGAGTATGTAAGGTTTATCGGTATCAAGGCTGTAGAGATATCCGAAGCCTAGTAAAAAACAAACCACAACATATACTGGAGTTGCTTAGATGCCTGAATCTTTGAGGTTCGTCTCTTACTGTTCCTATTAAGAAATGGCAATAGGCTTTTTCCTGTTCGTAATCATTTATAGTAAAAAAAAACTAACTCAGAAATATAGCTAAGCCGTTAGTATTTTGAAAGTAACTTATAGCAATACTAAACCGATCCGATATGGATCAATTATGGTTCAATTACTCTAGGCTATAGTTCGTTCTTTAATATAAAAATTTATTCTATTTTAAAAATTATTTTTATTAATTACAAAACGCACTATAAGTAGCGATTTCCTTTCAAATGAGCCATTAAACAGCTCTCTATGATGTTCCGGGTTGCAGCGGTAGCTAGCAACCTAGTAAGAGGCGATCAAGTCCCATACTAAGAAATAAAACATCCAACAACTTATAAAAACAGCGTTAGATCGAACTAAAGGTTAAACTATTAGAACTGCCTTGTCTAGAACCGCTATAAAAGAAAATTACAGCCCTTTGACTTGAACAAGAAGGAAAATCCATTGGCTTGAAAAATAAGGAAATTGCAGATTATGATGATATTTTGCATCGGCAGCAACTTTCTTTTCTTTTTTCCCCATTATAATAAAGAACGAACTATACTCAATAGTAATTAAAGTATTTAAATAAATAATTATATACGTGAAGATACAACACAAGCTTATCTTTGGACAAGATAATATAAGAAAAATATCTTTTGAAAAATTATTTCCCTGGTTAGGCGTTTTAGCAGTATCATGGCTGCAGCTGCAGCTGCAATAATTTTATAAAAAGGGTTACATGAAGGATCAATATAGTTTATTGTAAATGGGGATTATGTAAGTTTCATCAGATATAGCTGAAACCTAGTAAAGAACAAACAGCGGTATATAGTAACTAAAAATTATGATAATCCAAGCATCTGTTGAAAATTTTCTTGTCTGGGGTATAATACCCTATTGAGGATTGTCTCTTATTATTCCAACTAAGAAAAAGCCATAGGCTTTTTCCTGTTTGTAATTCCATTTTACAAAGGTGCTACTTCTAATTTAACGTCAATTTAAAATGTTTAAGGGGTTTCCAAAGAGCATCCTCAATAATTCACTTTGGATTCCAAAAATAAGGCCATTTCACACAAAAGAAATGGCGAATATTTGCGGAAGTAACAAATTAAAAAAAAATTAATCAAAGAAGCCGGTTTGGTTACATAGACATAAATACGTGAAATTCTGATTGAACGAAGTCTAAGATATTTACTGGAATTGATTATTCAAATCCAAATTTTAATAGTGGGACTTTGAATTTTAATCATTCACATATTAACGTGAAAATCCCACTCTACGTTTATGTGATATGGTCTCTTATTAACGAATCTATGCTAGGGTCACTGGATACAGTGGTGTAGTTATAGTTTTAAGTTTGGAGGAGGGATTTAAAGAGTGTGTCGACAAAATCGTCCGGTATGCCGACAAATGCAGACACATAAGCTATATTTCCAAGATATATAGGTAAATTTTCCAAGGTGTTGGCACGTGGTGGCGACGCCTTAGAACCTCCCCTCCTCCACCTTACAATACCCCCTCTCCACTTAGCTGCGCCCCTTACTGAATACCATGGTTTTAACCAATTGAATCTTGGATCTTTCTCCCGCGCAACTTATCATCCATTAAATAGAAACCGTATGGTTTATTGTATTCGTTTTAGTTGTTTTGGTAAAAGAAGTACGTTCTTGAAGTCACCATACATTTAGAACATTGGGGTACCAGGTGTGTATTGATAATTATTGACAACAAATATACTTTGACTCATCTCGGCTGCTCTCTCCACCATGGTCATACTTATCAAGTGGCTTCCCCCCTGATGACTGAACAAGCAAAATTACCTGAGGAGATCTGGTTCCATCTTCTGGAGAAGATGCGCATAAAAAAATAGTTCCCAAACAGTTCCCAAATTCATCAGAGGCAACGCTATTAACGTCGTAAGGGCCATACAGCTCCAATGTTTTATTATTTATCCCAAGGGCGCTTCATACGGAAGGGGTCGTTGCATAAACTTCAAAGGGGGCTCATTCGATTGGAAATCGAGAGTTCTTGTGCCCTTTTTAAGAGCCAAAGTGATCAGAGGGCAACTGACCCCCCAAGCCCTTTTTTTCCCAAATGCATCCGATGAAAAGTTTCAGATAGTCGTTTTGTTAGAAATAGTTCAATGATGACATTACAAAAACTCCGGTGTCGACACAACCCCCAAGTGCCCTGGGGCAGGCGTTGTAAGTTATGCCCTGGGGGAATATATGGTTATCATGGAGGGACAGCTCGTATAAACTTCAGAGATGGCTCATTTGATTGGAAATTGAGTCAAAAGATGTCGGGGAGTAACCAGCCCCCCTCCACGCCATTTTTCCAAATGCCTCCGATAAAAATTTTGAGATAGCCATTTTGTTAAAATAGTTCAAAGATCATGTAACAAAAACTCCGGTGTCGACGCAACCTCCCAGGGCCCGAGGGCAAGCGTTGTAAGCTTTGCCCTGGGGGCATATATGGTTTTTATGGAAGGGATGCTCTTATAAACTTCAAAGAGGGCTCATTTGATTGGAAATTGAAAGTTATAATTCACTTTTAAGAATCAAAAGAAATTGAGGGGCACCTAGCCCCCCCCCCGCCTCCCCACCCTCTTTTCCTCAAACCCATCCGATAAGAACTTTGTGATAGCAATATTTTTAAAAAATAGTTCAAAGACCATATAAAACTCCTGGGCCCGCACGGCCCCCAAGGACCCGAGGGCAGGCGTTGCAAGTTATGTCCTGGGGGTTTGTATGGAAAGGATACTCCTATAGACTTCAAAGAGGACTCATTTAATTGGAAATTGAAAGTTCTAGTTCACTTTTAAGAATAAAAAGAGATCAGGGGCACCTAGTCCCCCCCTCTACACCCTTTTTTCCTCCAATCCATCCGATAAAAATATTAAGATAGCCATTTTTTTAAAAATAGTTCAAAGACCATATAACAAAACTCCGGGGTCGACGCAGCCCCCAAGGGGTTGTAAGGTATGCCCTGTAAGAATATATGGTTCTATGGAAGCGATGCTCGTAAAAACTTCAGAGGACTCATTCGATTGTAAGTTGTATTTTAGTTTTTGAGATTCAAAAGAGATTGGAGGGCATATTGCCCCCCCCCCCCTGCTCCA
This sequence comes from Artemia sp. Qi Xiang Cuo, assembly GCF_049724085.1. Taxonomy (NCBI): domain Eukaryota; kingdom Metazoa; phylum Arthropoda; class Branchiopoda; order Anostraca; family Artemiidae; genus Artemia; species Artemia sp. Qi Xiang Cuo. The sequence goes on along the minus strand of NC_142801.1, from coordinate 47,573,814 downwards.
GGCCCCGTTTTCCGCAAATGCGGCCAATAAAAATTTTTAGATAGCCATTTTGTTAAAAAATGTTCAAAAGTCGCATGTTAAAAATTGTTCAAAAGTCGCATAACGAACACTCAGGTGCTGACACAACCCCTCAGGGCCCGGGGACAGGCTTTGTAAGCTATACCCTGGGGCATATATGGTTCTTATGAAAGGGATTGTTGTATAAACTTCAGAGAGGGCTCACTTGATTGGAAAATAAAAGTTCGAGTTCAATTTTTAAGAGTCAAAAGAGATCCAAGGGCAACTAGCCCTCCCCCATGCATTCTTTTTTCAAACCCATCTGATGAAGATTTTGTGATAAACATTTTGTTAAAAATAGTTCAAATGTCAGATAAGAAAAACCCCGGTGTCTATACAACCCCCCAGGGCCCGGAAGAAGGCGTTTCAGGTTATGTCCTGAAGGCATGTATGGTTCTTATGAAAGGGATGCTCGTATATGCTTCATAGAAGGCTCATTCGATTGGAAATTGAAAGTTCTAGTTCACTCTTTAAGAGTGAAGAGATGAAGTGCAACTAGCCCCCCCACGCCCTTTTCCCCCAACTCATCCGCTAAAATTTTGAGATGCCGATTTTTTTAAAAATTGTTCAAAAATTAGATAAAAAAACTCAGGTGTCGACACAACCCCTCACGGCCCGGGGGGTAGGCGTTGTAAGTGTTGTCCTGGGGGCGTATATGGTTCTTATTAAACGGATGCTCGTAAAAACTTCATAGAGGGCACATTTGATTGGAAGTTGAAAGTTCTAGTTCACTTTTTAAGATTCAAAAGATATCCGAGGGCAACTAACCCCCCCCCCCCCCCACACACACACACCCTTTTCTCCAAACCCATCCGATACAAATTTTTAGATAGCCATTTTGTTAAAAATAGTTAAAGGCCAGATAAGAAAAGTATTGTGTCGACGCAACCCTCCCCCCCAGAGGGCAACTATCCCCCCCCCTGTTTGCCCTATTTTCCTCAAACCCATCCGATAAGAACTTTGAGAGAGCCATTTTTTTTAAATGGTTCAGAGATCATATAACGAAAACTCCGGGGTCGACACAATCCTTCATGGCCCGCGGTAGGCATTGTGAGTTATGCCCGGTGGGCATATAGCTGTTATGGAAGGGATGCTCGTATAAATTTCAGAGAGGGCCCATTTGAACAGAGATTGAAAGTTCTAGTTCAATTTTTAAGAGTCAAAAGAGATCAGAGGGCAGCTAGCCCCACACCCACGCCCTTTTTTCCCCGCAAACCCATCCGATACAAATTTTGAGACAGCCAGTTTTTAAAATAGTTCAAATATCAGATAACAAAAACTCAGGTGTCGACACAACCCCCAGGGCCCGAGATGCAAGCGTTGTAAGTTATGTCCTTGGGCCTTATATGATTCTTATGAAAGGGATGCTCGTATAAACTTCAGAGAGGTCTCATTTGATTTTAAATTAAAAGTTCTAGTTCACTTTCTCAGAGTCAAAAGAGATCGGAGGACAACTAGCCCCTCTCCCTCCATGCCTTTTTCTTCCCCAAGCCCATCCGATAAAAATTTTAAGGTGGCCATTTGTTAATAATCGTTTCAACCATCAGATATTAAAACTCTGGGGACGAAAAAAACCCCCAGGGTCCGGGTATAGGCGTTGTAAGTTATGCCCTGGTTGCATATATGGTTCTTATAGAAGGGATGCTCCCATAAACTTCAGAGAGGGCTCATTTGATTGAAAATGAAAAGTTCTAGTGTACTTTTTAAGAGTCAAAAGAGATTGAAGGGCAATTAGCCCCCCCCCCCTACGCCTTTTTTTACCCAAACCCATCCAATAAAAATTTTGAGATAACCATTTTGTTAAAATTAGTTCAAACATCAGATAATAAAAACACCAAGGTGTTTTTTTACTTTGACATTGTTACTTTGACATTTTTACTTTGACAACCCATTTTTTTACTTTGACAAAATAAACCATTTTTTTACTTTGACATTGTACTTTGATACTTTGATGAACATTTGATGTTGAAAAAAAAAGTTGATTTTGAAATAAAGTATTTTCTAAAAGCTTGAAACTTTTTGTAATCAAAACCGAACAAAAATTAATTAAAAAAACTTCCCGAAAAAGAGGTTTTTCAAAGAAAAGTAAGGGCCATATTAAACTTAAGATCAGCAGATACAAATACTTTTTAAAATTCAAACTCAAAACGATCAGAAATTATTATTAAAGAATAAAATGAAACCAAAAATGAACAGAAATTAAATAAACAATCATAGCAAAAAAACATATAACAAGTAATAATATAAATGAATAAATAAATCTTAAAGCGAGTAAAGTTTAAATTGAAAATGCAAATCAAGCTTAAAACGAAAAAAAAAATTTTGCTATTGAAGTATAAATGAAACTCAGAACGAACAGAAATTAAATAAACAATCACTGCAAACAAACATACAATAGATACTAATGTAAATTAAAAAATGAATGAAACTTAAACTGAATATGCAAATCAAACTTGAAGCGAACAACAACCTAACTACAAACAAGAATTTGGGTATCGTCTCTTTCTCTCACTGTAAAAGTCTAAAACCTACTGCGTCATGGCGCTTTACTAAAAACTATATGTGTCTTGAACAGTCTTGGAAAGTATAAACAAAATCAAATTGAATATTTGATATATAATGAAATTAATTGTTTGAAGATCCATCAGTTTAAGATTTTATTTCACTGTAATTTTATTTTCATTTTCAATGCTGTAAGAACTGGAAAAGAATATATTTCTAATATAGTTCGTTTTCAGTGAAGCGCAAATGACGTACTAGGCTTTAGGTTTTTACAGTTAAGGAAGGGGATAATTTTTGGGGTTTTGAAAAATTTTAGAAAGAATTAATAAATTAAACTGAATATCTGATGTATAATGATATTAATTGCTGAAAGCTCATCAGTTCGAAATTTTACTGTGATTTTAATGTTTATTTTCAATATTAAGTACGAAAGAAAATATTTGTAATATAATTCGTTTTCAGTAAAGCGCCATGATGCAGTAGGTTTTGGACTTTTACAGTCTAAAACCTACAGACTAAAACCTTGTCCCTGATATAAATCTTGAACCACCTTCCCAGTCACATATTCAAACACGAGAACAACCCCTTAGGTCTCAAAGGGCATCAGCAAGAAATTCAATTGTTAAGATTAGAATTCAGGTAACCTAGTTATCCGATTTATTTAATTGCTGTTTCGTTTGTTTCAGTGAATGATTTTTTTTTTCTTTCATTTCTTCAGATGTTCGTTAGTATCCGCCGATGGCAGTTAATAATTTTTGGACTTTGTGAAAATCGCGGATGTTGACGAATGACTCACTTTATGGTTGTTAGGTATTTGATTTTAATTCTTATAATTTTGTCTTTTATTGATTTTTTTTTATCTTTTAATTTTTTTTTGGCTTGTTTTTTCATTGTTTTTTAATTGGTTTTGTTGACTTTCCGCGTTTTGTTTTTGGGTTTTCTTCGGCATTTTCCTTGTTTATATTATTTTGTTGGCGTTGAAGAAGAGAGGAGATTGTTCTCTCAAAATATTCACTTTGCTTGTTTCTTCAATATTTTCTTTTCGCCTTTAAAACCCCATTTTTTGATCGTTTTCTTTCTTTATGTTAAAAAAATATATCGGTCGATAATCAATATTTCTTTCCCGATATCCAATAATGATACTGACCCTCATATCAGCACGATAATATCGGCCGGACCCTAGTACTAGTATCGTAGCAATAGTGGTATTGTAGGAGCAGTCGTAGCAGTAATAGTGTATTATTATTAGAAGTAGTAACAGTAGTAGCAGAAGTATTAATATCAGTAGTAATAGGTACATTTTGCCTTTTGGTCAGCTGAATATCCACTCATGATACGCCTGAAATTTCCTCTTGATACGATAATCCGCTCTAAAAATATTGCTGATACGCCCGTATCAGAAATCTTTATGTACATAATATGCTTTGATTTAGTTCAACGTTTCCCCTCAATGTTTCCTCAGATGTTTATTTCAATATCTTCAGCTTTGGCAGTACACGCTACAAAAGTAGTAGTTTTAGTGATAGTAGTGGTAGTAGTAGCAGTAGCTGTGGTAGTAGTAGAAGCAGCGGTAGTTGCAGAAGTAATAGCGCGCAAGTATTTCCTTTTTGGTCATTTGGTCATCTCCCTTATTATTTCCTGGAAGTTCCAAATTAATATACTCAGTCATTCCTGAGTTACGCCTTTTTGACATTTCATATACACACAACAGGTTTTGATTTAGTTCAACCCTCCCCTCAACATTCTTGAAAGATTGACGTTAATGCCCTTGGTCTTTTGGGAAAGTAGTATTCAAACATGCATACCTTTCTCAATAACATATAGCCTACTATATGTAAACAATGAACAAATTGTGTAACTTACAGCCCTGAGGTCTAGGGGGTGGGGGGGGGGATTTGACATCCCCAAACGTATAATTACTGAATCTTTCAACAATGCTGAAAAATAGATGTCTCAAAACTTTTTTTGTGATGTTAATTTTTAGGAAATGATGGGCGGGGGGGGGTGCTCTCAAATCACTTTTGACTCTTAAAAAGAGTTCTATAACTTCCAATTTCAAATATAATGAGCCCTATCCGAAATTTTTACGACAACCTATTCCGTAAAAACCTTATATGCCCCCAGGGCTTAACTTACAATCCTTGCCTCAGGACTCTGGGGGGTTCTATTAGCCTTAGAGGCATTACTATATGTTCTTTGGACTGTTTTGTTTTAAAATGGATTTCTCACAACTTCAATCAGATACGTTTCATGAAAAGAAGGGTAGTTAGTGGGGGGGGGGGTAGCTCACCTCCATCACTTATGAATCTTAAAGGGGAACTAGAACACCCAATTTTCAAACATATGAGCCGCCTCTAAAGTTCATACAACCATCCCTTCCATAAAAACCTTAAATGCCACCAGGGCATAACTTACAATCCTTGCCCCCAGGCTCTGGTGGTTTGTATAAAACCCACCAGCCTTGTTAAATGATCTTTGGACTATCTTGAATAAAATGTCAATCTCATATTCCTATTCTCTTCATTTTGGGGAAACACAACATGTGGGGGGAGGGTATAGGTGCCCTCTGATCACTTTGACTCTTAAAAAGGCCACTAAACTTTCTGATTATCTTTCCAATTAGACCCCTCTGAAGTATATTCGTCTACCCTTTCTGTAAAAACCTTATATGCTCCCAGGGCATAATTCACAACCCTTGCCCTGAGGATTGTGGGGCGGTTGTCATTCTAAAAGACATAATTTCCGGATCCTTCAAATACGCTGAACAAAATTACTATCTCAAAATTTTGATTGGATGCGATTGGGGAAATGATGGACGTGAGGGGGGAGGGAGTGTTTACTCTCAAATCGCTTTTGACTCTTAAGAAGGACACTAACTTGCAATTTAAAATCAAATGAGCCCCAGCTGAAGTTTTTACGACCAGCCATTCCATAAAAACCTTATGTGCCCTCAGGGCATAAATTACAACCCTTGCCATGAGGGCTGTGGGGTAGTTGTCATCCTCAAAGACATAATTTCAGGACCCTTCAACTACGCTGAAAAAAATTGCTATTTCAAAATTTCGATTGAAGGTGTTTGGGGAAATGATGAGCAAAGAAGGAGGAGGGGGCTGGTTGCTCTCAAATCACTCTTAAAAAGGGCACTAACTTCCGACTTGAAATCAAATGAGCCCCAGCTGAAGTTTATGCGACCAGCCATTCCATAAAAATCTTATATGCTCCCAGGGTATAACTTATAACCCTTGCCCCAAAGCTCTGGGGGGGGGGTGCCAACCCTAGAGGCATTGTTATATGTTCTTTGGACTATTTTGAACAAAATAACTATATGCCCAATGTCAATCAGATTCAATTGGTGAAAAGAATGGTAATCGGGGGGGGGGCTAGTTACCCTCATTCACTTTTGACTCTTAAAAGGGAACCAGAACTTCCGAATTTTAGCCAAATGAGACTCCTCTAAAGTTTATACAACCATCCTTTACATGAAAACCTTAAATGACCAATTCTCGGGAATACCAACCACTGAGGAAGTTAACCATCTGGTTGATGAAAGCGCCTCAATCATCAGAGAAACGGCTAATGCAATCTTAGGAATACAGTCTCGCTCTGATAAAACATGGATCACACCCGAAATCATCGACATCTGTGCTGATCGGTGCTCTTACTCATAGTTAGGGGAAGAAAGCGAGTTTCCAGAATCTTGTGATTTGTATATTTATCAGAAGAAGTAGTTGTATATGCAATTAATTTTCAAATACCACAAACAAAATCGGTGGCAAACCAATAATGCCACTTGTGAAAAGTTGTTTTTGTCTCTTGCGAAGGAACAAGTGATTTGACTTTTTGGGGGCAAGGAAAGGGTGGGGGTCCCTAATATTTGTCATTGCATTATCTGCCTGAAAAGTTACTTTAATATCAACCGAACTTCATAGGGTTTAATAGTAAGTGATATAGTTATGGTTTTCTTGAGCTCTGGCCAGATACAACTAGAAAGTTTTCTCTTAGAAACAATCTCTGTATATTTCCTGATAACAAACACTATAGGCTATGTAAACAATAGGGAAATTACATGACTTACATATCCTTCCCTAGGGGTTGCTGCGGGCCATGTCAACCTCAGGGGCATAGTTATCGGGGACCTTTGAGACATGTTGAATCACATGGCTATCTTAAAATTCGAATCGGATGTCATTTTGGAAAAATTGGGCGTAGGAGGGTGGTTGTTGCCTTCCGATTTGTTTGGTCACTTAAAAAGGGCTCTAGAACTTCAAATTTCTGTTCAAATCAGCCCTCTCCCAATCTTCTAGAATATTAGGTTCGATACGATCAACCCTGGGTAAAAACAACAACAAAATAGAAATTCTGACTACTAATCCAATAAACCCCCTTCGAAGCTTATATGACCACCCTTCTTACAAAAACCTTTTATGCCACCAGGGGTATACCTCACAGCCCTTGCCCTGAGGGCTGTAGGGGGGAGGTGTCATCCTCAAAGACATAATTTTCAGACCTTTCAACTATACTTAACAAGATGGCTATCAAAATTTTGACTGGATGTGTTTGGGGAAATGATGGGCGTCGGAGCGGGGTTGGTTGCCCTCAAATCACTTTCGACTATTAAAAAGAGCACTAGCCCCTTCAATTTCCAGTCAAATAAGTTCTTTTCGAAGTTTCTGCAACAACTCCTTCTATACGAAGTGCCCTGGTCTAAAAAAAAAAAATAATAATAAATGAAAAATGCATTGTGCCAACATCGTTCTTTACTTAGGCAGCGCTTAGCGCTTCCTGTGATTCCAAAAAAAATGAAATTCGATAAGTTTAATGCTACCCATCAAAGGCCACGACCGCAAGAAAATTTGCCTGATTTTCGGGAAAGAGGAAGGGGAAACATCCCCAAAAAGACAAGCGATGTTGTTTTTACCCAGGGTTGATCGTATCGAACCTAAGATTCTAGCAGATTGGGGGAGGGCTGATTTGAACAGAAATTTAAAGTTCTAGAGCCCTTTTTAAGTGACCAAACAAATCGGAAGGCAACAACCACCCTCCTACGCCCACTTTTCTCAAAACGACATCCGATTCAAATTTTAAAATAGCCATGTGATTCAACAAGTCTCAGAGGTCCCCGATAACTATTCCCCTGAGGATGACATGGCCCGCAACAACTTCTAGGGAAAGATATGTAAGTCATGTAATTTCCCTGTTGTTTACATAGCCTATAGTGTTTGTTATCAGGAAATATACAAGAATTTTTCTAAGAGAAAACTTTCTATGGGGGAGGGAGACTGAGTTCCTGACATGATGTGAAAAATAATCAAAAATTAGATAGAAAAAGAAAATAAAAACCAAATAAAACTAATTTACAGTAAGGAGGGTAGTTAACCTGATCCCCAAATAGCATAAGGAATACATAAATTGATGATAAACTAAGAAATACATGTACTGATGACTAGTATTTGGGAACCTCCTCTCTATGAGTTGTATCTGGCCAGAGCTCAAGAAAACCATAACTATGTTACTTACTATTAAACCTTATGAAGTTCGGTTGATACTAAACTAACTTTTCAGGCAGATAATGCAATGACAAATATTAGGGACCCCCACCCTTTCCTTGCCCCCAAAAATTGAAATCACTTCTTCCTTCGCAAGAGACAAAAACAACTTTTCACAAGTAACATTATTCCCTCCCCCATAGGAAGTTTTCTCTTAGAAAAATTCTTGTATATTTCCTGATAACAAACACTATAGGCTATGTAAACAACAGGGAAATTACATGACTTACATATCTTTCCCTAGAAGTTGTTGCGGGCCATGTCATCCTCAGGGGAATAGTTATCGGGGACCTCTGAGACTTGTTGAATCACATGATCCCCAAATAGCATAAGGAATACATAAACTGATGATAAACTAAGAAATACATGTACTGATGACTAGTATTTGGGAACCTCCTCTCTATGAGTTGTATCTGGCCAGAGCTCAAGAAAACCATAACTATGTTACTTACTATTAAACCTTATGAAGTTCGGTTGATACTAAACTAACTTTTCAGGCAGATAATGCAATGACAAATATTAGGGACCCCCACCCTTTCCTTGCCCCCAAAAATTGAAATCACTTCTTCCTTCGCAAGAGACAAAAACAACTTTTCACAAGTGACATTATTGGTGTGCCGCCGATTTTGTTTGTGGTATTTGAAAATAAATTGCATCTAAAACAACTTCTTCTGATAAATATACAAATGACAAGATTCTGGAAACTCGCTTTCTTCCCCTAACTATAAGTAAGAGCACATATACACTTGTTTCAGTCTACTTCAAGATCCAAGTTTTCTGCATAATAAAATTAATCAAAGTTAGAATTTATTAATAATGATAACAATCTTAAAAGATTCAAAGCTTGGATTTCCAGATTGACTTCTCCAGTTTCATTTACTAGAAATCTAGAAGAGATGGAGAATTCTGTATCTCAAGGTTCGAAGAGATAACTTTACATTCTTATTGAGTGCAACGTTAAATGGTCCCTGTGAATTTTTCTTTTTGAATTATGACAATTTATTGCCCCCCTTACTTATACTATTTAGTAGAATAGAAACAAAATTACCTTTACTATTTTTCTGTAAAATTACTGGAGTTTAGAAAACTTCAGAGGAGTTTTCCATTTCAGTTTCACTTTAAAGGAAGGCTGTAAAAAAAGGGGGGCTCCCTTCGAAACTTAGCCTGGAATCAAGCTATTGAGTAAAGTTCCAACACTGTGGGGGGAATAGATTAGATAGGGCAATCTCAACTTACTAATTCAAATTGAACCAAATAGACGAAAGTACTGTTTAAAAAAATGTTAAAAACCGAAAGCCATACTAATATAAAATCATCATTTTTCTGGTTTTCTTGTCCATAATTTTGAAGTAGTGTCTTTTTCAAGGATATCGGTAGTTCGTACTCAGATATTCCCTTTCTGTATCTTGGTCCTCGACCTACTGCCATTACCAATCTGTCCAGTAAAAATGCTGATCGTTTTTGTGGGACCTAGAAAAACCAACTAGGTTACCTACTAGTCCTGGTTATCCCCCTTGTATCCTTGGCCATGGAGCCTTTCGAGGGGGATACGGGGATTGTTTTTTCCATTTGTATTTATTGGTGAATAACACTCTGAACTGAACTTTGAACCTTGAGTAAAACTATAAAAAAACTGTCAAGATACGGCCGTTTCAAAGACTATGACTGAAAACAAAGCATATATATAATATAGCATATATACTATTATATATATATATTATTATATATATATATATATATATATATATATATATATATATATATATATATATATATATATATATATATATATATATATATATATATATATATATATATATATATATATATATATATATATATATATATATATATATATATATATATATATATATATATATATATATATATATATATATATATATATATATATATATATATATATATATATATATATATATATATATATATATATATATATATATATATATATATATATATATATATATATATATATATATATATATATATATATATATATATATATATATATATATATATACATATATGTATATAAGTCGTATGTCGTATATATGTCGTAATATTATATTGTGCTGAAACAAAAGATCAATGGAACAAAGAAATACACAAAGAAATGAGTAAAACACTATTACTACTGCTAGTGTTAACTCGTTATGTCTTTATAACCGTCTCATCTTTGTCTAAATGTCTCTATCACTAACCGCCTATAATTAACCTATAGGATTAACAGCTTAAAAAGAACACTAACGCCCTAAGTTTCTGATCAAATGAGACATTTCTTCGTTAAATTAAAAAAAAATTCAACTGAAAGTAAGGAGCAACATTGAAACTAAAAACGAACAGAAATTATTTCGTATATGAAATGGTTAGCCCTCTCCTCAATACCTTTCTCTTTACGCTAAAGTTTTTAAGCATTTTAAAAAACAAATCTTATTCTAATGAAAAGGCCCTTGTGTTTCAGGAGCAATTCTTACAAAAAATGAGACATACAGTCAAATTTTAGCGTAAAGAGTAAGGTATTGAGGAGGAGTCCAACCCCTTAATATACGGAATATTTTCTGTTCGTTTCGAGTTTTAATGTTGCTCTTTACTTTAAGGTGAAAAAACTTGTTTTTTATTTAACTTCTAAAATTTTTTCAAATGACTACAGTAAATGCGGATCGCCCTTCATGAAAAATTCCCTCCCCTCACGGGAGAATTTTCTGTGGAAATTTCCTCCCACGTAAAATAACCCCCCCCCCCCCACCACAACAAATTAGAAATGGCTGTATACTTCCCAATAACAAATACTATACATAAACAATGGGCAAATTTCATAACTTACAGGCCTCTCCCCATAGGCTGTTGGGAGTCATGTTACCTCTAAAGGCATAGTTATTGGATCTTTCAACTATGTTGAACAAAATGGCTATCTCAAAATTTTGATCTGACGACTTTGGGAAAAAAGGGGCGTGGAATGGGGCTAGCTGCCCTCCATTCTTTTTGGTCAATTAAAAAGCGCATTAGAACTGTTAATACCGTTCGAATTCACGCTCTCCCGATCTTCTGGGATCATTATTTCAATATTATCACCAATGAAAAAAAAAAAAAAACGCATCCGTAATCTTTCTTCTGGCAAAAAATACAAAATTCCACATTTTGTAAATAGGAGCTTAAAACCACAACAGTAGTTCTTAGATACTCTGAAGATGATGGTGTGATTTTCATTAAGACTCTTAGACTTTTAGGGCGTGTTTTCCCTCTTTTTCGAACAGACATATTTTATCGAGGTCGTAACTTTTAATGGGTAACAGTAAACTTAATGAACCTTATATATTTGAAATCTAATTCTTATAATGTATCTATTGATATTAAAATTCCGCTTTTTCGAGTTTCGATTGCTATTGAGCCAAGTCGCTCCTTATCATATAGTTCGTTACCATGAACGATTTGATACTATACAACTTTTGGTTCGATACATTACCCCTGAAATAAAAATCGTCAACATAAATAGAACCCTGTAATTGTGTGTCTCAGACTTTTTGGATTTATCTGCATGATTTGGGATTCAATCCCAAACCGAATTAGATCCCTTTTGCTGGTGTTTTCTCCTTTTTTAAATTACTTAAATTTTCTTATACTGGTAAATTTTATGTCTTACCTAAATTTAGCCTTTAAAAAATGAAAATTACCTGTGTTCTAACGTTGTCATACATGTTGAATGTGTTTTTACCAACTTTTTGCTCGTACAACGTTTTAAGGATTTTTCCCCTCTAATAATTATATAAATCTTGCTGTACTCATAAATGTCGGTATTTAGGTTTCAACTTCATAAGTCTAATAAATTTTGAAAAAGTGCAAAAATTACACTTCAGCTTATTTCTATATACATTTAGTTTTAAGCAAACTGCTTATTGCTGAAAAATGCGAAACATATACTGTTAAGGAAAAACAAAGGGAACACAAAAACAATGCAAATAAAACAGGAGAAAATAACGTGAATGGCTCAAATTGTTAAAATAATAGGAAACCATTTAACGCATTTAAATTTGACTAGACTATAGGTTCAATACTGCATTCATTTTATCTAAATAAAAATGAGTGTCCAATGACAAGTGGCCAGCAAAGTGTGGCTCACGATTAGCATATGGCTCTTTGGCCCAAGTGAGGCTCTGGCACAAATGCCCATGAGTGGATGCGCAAGTAGCGTTGAAACATACACGTTGGTTGTCGACCACAGAATCCGATGCACGAGGGGGACTCACGAGTTTTAATAATTCTGGTCAGTGTTGGCCAGCAGCAGCGCTTCCACATTTCATGAATATTCAGGGAAACCTTCAAAATTTCTTAATTTTACCCGAACGAAAATCTAGTTCCCCGATTCCCCTGAAACCATCGTACCTCCCATTACCTTCGAGACAGTAAGCTTTGGTTCTTCCTCGAACCAAAATTTCTGCAAATCTTGGTGAATTATTTGCCAGTTTGCACTCTTGCATCTATCAAGCATTATATTCATCCTCATCTCAATTGCCAAAAAAGAAAATAATAAACAAACAAAGAATCCTTGCACGCTTTAAATCCTGTTTACCTCCAAAATTCAGAAAAAAACCTTATATATGTCACTAGCTGAAAAATTAAAAATAAAACTCCAGTCTAGATATTTTTGAATTAAAACGAGAGGCAAAAAGACATTTATATCAAGGATAAAAAAAAAACAGTTTTACATTATTAGTCATAAAGTAATTAAGAAAGGTAATCCAACCTAACTGCATAAATACACACTTTTTTAAAGATAGTATTCCAGATTCCACATTGCAATTTTATGGGAGAGATGTAACACCAGCGTTAGGAACTTGGTATAGATAGATGGATTTTGGCACCACGAACGTTTGCACTGTAAGGGACAAGTATCAAGACTTCTATACATTTCAGAATACTTCCCCAAGGTATCCCTCAAAGATAGTTTTCCGGGCAGTTTTCCTTTTTTTTGGGGGGGGGGATACTTATGTGCAATATCGTCTACGAGATTGAAGAGAAAAAAATCGAAGCATGGTATTTGTTTCATAGTATGAAATGCTTTTCAGATATGAAATTATTCACATAGCCCTTCATTGAACTCTTCCAACTCTGATTTCGTCAATATCATGTATAAAACAAATCTTAAACGAAATAAAAAAAACTGAATTTTTATTGTAATAATATTAAAAAATGTTACAGATGATTTTCCTAGGCTTTCATTTTACTCTGAATAATAGTTTGACTATGATGAAAATAGCTAATTGTGCTGCGGAGGAACATGCGCACTTTTGATTACAAAACCTATTTTGTTGTCTGCACAAGCTCCAAATGCAACTATTTTAAATGACATTTTATATATTCACTTGAAATTTTACAATTTCCCTCGCAAGGGGGCATGTGTGACATCCCCAAGTTCAGATGTTGGCATTTCCCCTGATACCAATCAACATTAAAAAAAAATTTATAGGTCTGACTGACAACATTTTTATTTTGCGAACTAACAATAACTTCTTGTTTTGGCAAAAAGTGGTACAGCAGGAAAATGTCTCAAACGTCTGGAACTATCTTTCTGTGACGTACTCTTATCATGACAACTTTCCAACCTTGAATTCACCTTTTCTTCCTCAGTTTTCAAATCGGTTATAAGCCTCCAAAAGCCCCAACAAAGATACTTACTCTAGTCCTTGGTTGATATCTGACAAGTGCTTAAGGTATATGTCCTAATTAAATTTAAGCCTCTCTCCCCCTCAAAGAGGTCAGGTAAAGTACAAATCCCAAAAATATTTTTAGTCCCCACTTTTCCCCAGTGTTGCTTGAATCTGATTGCCTGTTCTCGTTGATGTTGGTATAATAACTAAACCCCATCCTTCATTCTCCAGAGGTTCGATCTGGTCCTGAACCAAAAAAGCGTAGGTGATGATCAAAACGTATAGGTGGTAATCAGTATTAGAAGTGACAAGCAATCAAACCTATAGGGAAATTCGCATTGACATTCCATGATGCTAACATCACTAGCCAAAACGCGCATTAAGTATTGGTTAAAGAAAACAATGTTCTTAATAGTCAAAACTACTTTTACTTTGTAATATATAGAAGGCACAAATCCCCCCCCCCCTTCAGAGCTTTACGGAAGTTATTTTGAAGTTTCAAATGGCACCTACGATGAATTTCTACGCATTTGAATCATAAGAGATAAAATAAAAAAAGGTTAGTCAGAAACTTCTAATCGGAAAATACTTCTATTAAAATTCACAGGCACTTTAGAGTGGAAATAAAAGCATTTTATGGCAAAACTCACGCAGTTTTTGAATAATGCTGAGATACAAAAACCTATTTATTTTTCCTTCTAGATTCAAAACATATAACATTTTAAAAGGGCGCTATTTGTTTTATCCCACTATTTCCGAAAAGAAAGGATGTGGTCCCCCTACCTGTTGAAGAATCAGAAGGAACGATTGACTCCATAAAACTTCGCATCGAGCTTTATTTCTATAATGATTAATTAACAATTTTTGGCTTGCATTCGTTAAATTATCATGCTAACTTTCTCGAAGGTTTGAATGCTTATAGCATTCACAATACTTGACAGTCATCTTCCAAAAGCTACAGAGCCTACTTCGTTTTCCTACAAAATTTCAAATGTGCAACAAATTTTAGAAGGATACAATTGAAATTCTCAAGTTGCGATCAGGGCCCCCTCAAGAAAGCACGTGCACTCCAAAAGTGTCCTGTGAATTTTTCCTCAACCAAGACAAATGATCAATAAACATAAAATATCATTGGTTCAAAGTATGGTCTCCAAGCAAGGTCGCATCCAGGGAGGGATGGGGAGGGGGTTAGTGTGTTTGAAACCCTCAAACAAAAATGTTTGTCCGACTCTTAAAAACGTAATAAAAGTGAATATAAACAAATTTTTAATGCGTTTTTAGAGTTTGTTGTAAGCTACCCCCCCCCCCAAAAAAAATCCTTTTGCGACCCTCCCCCCCCTCCTAAACAATGCTAGATACGGACCTGTCTCCAAGATACTGACTTATACTTCAAAACGTTTTAGCCAATAGGTACAACTGAATAGGAAAAGGTCTTACAGTTTCCTTCACGTTCAGAGCAAATAATCTTCCAAAGCCACTTACAGGTTCCAGCACAAAATTAGACATAAGACACATGGACAACACCGATTTCATAAGCATGTAACAATTCATGTAAGTCTCGTAAATTCTATGACTAGCAATCGTTGCCAAACTGCAAAAATATTTACATTATATACATAAGCGCTTTATGCTACATTATAAAAATAACCAAATGTACACAATGATCTATTTGACAATTTACAAGACGGATGGAATTATTAAAATAAATATATATATATATATATATATATATATATATATATATATATATATATATATATATATATATATATATATATATATATATATATATATATATATATATATATATATATATATATATATATATATATATATATATATATATATATATATATATATATATATATATATATATATATATATATATATATATATATATATATATATATATATATATATATATATATATATATATATATATATTATATTATAAGAGAGTAATTACTTGGCAAAAAAAAAAAAAAAAAAAAAAAAAAAAAAAAAAAAAACTGTCGTCCTAATCCAGCAATTGAGACAAATGTGCACTTGAACGAGGCTTTTACCTTCCCCATCTATCCAACTACCTAGGACCAAACAGTATACCCGAACCGTCAACCAAATAGAAAAGTCCAAATCCATGCAAAGTTGTCATCAATAAATGTAAGTCGTTGTAAATTTACCAGCAAAAGCACCTTAAATCTAGTAAAATATTTCCAAGTAGAACCTTCCATTTAGGGCTCATCAGAAGAAATTCCACCTGCCTTAACGGGTTTCGAGGCTTTACATTCTTTACCCGGCACGGTGGAGCCTCTACCATAAGATCTATATGGTAACCCTATGTCAGGTAAAACTTGTGAAATACATGCATACTAGTCAAGCTATTAAAAATTACATACAAATTCAAGCTATTAAAAATTACATTAACGGGTTTACCTGCCTTAACGGGTTTCGAGGCTTTACATTCTTTACCCGGCACGGTGGAGCCTCTACCATAAGATCTATATGGTAACCCTATGTCAGGTAAAACTTGTGAAATACATGCATACTAGTCAAGCTATTAAAAATTACATACAAATTCAAGCTATTAAAAATTACATATATATATATATATATATATATATATATATATATATATATATATATATATATATATATATATATATATATATATATATATATATATATATATATATATATATATATATATATATATATATATATATATATATATATATATATATATATATGTGTGTGTGTGTGTGTGTGTGTGTGTGTGTGTGTGTGTGTGTGTGTGTGTGTGTGTGTGTGTGTGTGTGTGTGTGTGTGTGTGTGTGTGTGTGTGTGTGTGTGTGTGTGTGTGTGTGTGTGTGTGTGTGTGTGTGTGTGTGTGTGTGTGTGTGTGTGTGTGTGTGTGTGTGTGTGTGTGTGTGTGTGTGTGTGTGTGTGTGTGTGTGTGTGTGTGTGTGTGTGTGTGTGTGTGTGTGTGTGTGTGTGTGTGTGTGTGTGTGTGTGTGTGTGTGTGTGTGTGTGTGTGTGTGTGTGTGTGTGTGTGTGTGTGTGTGTGTGTGTGTGTGTGTGTGTGTGTGTGTGTGTGTGTGTGTGTGTGTGTGTGTGTGTGTGTGTGTGTGTGTGTGTGTGTGTGTGTGTGTGTGTGTGTGTGTGTGTGTGTGTGTGTGTGTGTGTGTGTGTGTGTGTGTGTGTGTGTGTGTGTGTGTGTGTGTGTGTGTGTGTGTGTGTGTGTGTGTGTGTGTGTGTGTGTGTGTGTGTGTGTGTGTGTGTGTGTGTGTGTGTGTGTGTGTGTGTGTGTGTGTGTGTGTGTGTGTGTGTGTGTGTGTGTGTGTGTGTGTGTGTGTGTGTGTGTGTGTGTGTGTGTGTGTGTGTGTGTGTGTGTGTGTGTGTGTGTGTGTGTGTGTGTGTGTGTGTGTGTGTGTGTGTGTGTGTGTGTGTGTGTGTGTGTGTGTGTGTGTGTGTGTGTGTGTGTGTGTGTGTGTGTGTGTGTGTGTGTGTGTGTGTGTGTGTGTGTGTGTGTGTGTGTGTGTGTGTGTGTGTGTGTGTGTGTGTGTGTGTGTGTGTGTGTGTGTGTGTGTGTGTGTGTGTGTGTGTGTGTGTGTGTGTGTGTGTGTGTGTGTGTGTGTGTGTGTGTGTGTGTGTGTGTGTGTGTGTGTGTGTGTGTGTGTGTGTGTGTGTGTGTGTGTGTGTGTGTGTGTGTGTGTGTGTGTGTGTGTGTGTGTGTGTGTGTGTGTGTGTGTGTGTGTGTGTGTGTGTGTGTGTGTGTGTGTGTGTGTGTGTGTGTGTGTGTGTGTGTGTGTGTGTGTGTGTGTGTGTGTGTGTGTGTGTGTGTGTGTGTGTGTGTGTGTGTGTGTGTGTGTGTGTGTGTGTGTGTGTGTGTGTGTGTGTGTGTGTGTGTGTGTGTGTGTGTGTGTGTGTGTGTGTGTGTGTGTGTGTGTGTGTGTGTGTGTGTGTGTGTGTGTGTGTGTGTGTGTGTGTGTGTGTGTGTGTGTGTGTGTGTGTGTGTGTGTGTGTGTGTGTGTGTGTGTGTGTGTGTGTGTGTGTGTGTGTGTGTGTGTGTGTGTGTGTGTGTGTGTGTGTGTGTGTGTGTGTGTGTGTGTGTGTGTGTGTGTGTGTGTGTGTGTGTGTGTGTGTGTGTGTGTGTGTGTGTGTGTGTGTGTGTGTGTGTGTGTGTGTGTGTGTGTGTGTGTGTGTGTGTGTGTGTGTGTGTGTGTGTGTGTGTGTGTGTGTGTGTGTGTGTGTGTGTGTGTGTGTGTGTGTGTGTGTGTGTGTGTGTGTGTGTGTGTGTGTGTGTGTGTGTGTGTGTGTGTGTGTGTGTGTGTGTGTGTGTGTGTGTGTGTGTGTGTGTGTGTGTGTGTGTGTGTGTGTGTGTGTGTGTGTGTGTGTGTGTGTGTGTGTGTGTGTGTGTGTGTGTGTGTGTGTGTGTGTGTGTGTGTGTGTGTGTGTGTGTGTGTGTGTGTGTGTGTGTGTGTGTGTGTGTGTGTGTGTGTGTGTGTGTGTGTGTGTGTGTGTGTGTGTGTGTGTGTGTGTGTGTGTGTGTGTGTGTGTGTGTGTGTGTGTGTGTGTGTGTGTGTGTGTGTGTGTGTGTGTGTGTGTGTGTGTGTGTGTGTGTGTGTGTGTGTGTGTGTGTGTGTGTGTGTGTGTGTGTGTGTGTGTGTGTGTGTGTGTGTGTAAAACAGTTTGTGGAGTAGAAGGCAAGGTTTTAGGAAGGAATGGTTGCAGCGATATGTGTAATCTAGTAAAGAACAAACGACGACGCATTGTAACCGAAAATTTGAAGCGCGTTTAAAAAAAAACGTCTACAAAGAAAGAATTGTAATTTAAAGGTGATTGAGAAGTTTTAACAATTATTTCGATGAATCTTAATAGTAAAAGCTTATTGCGAAAACAAATTTATGTGAATTTCGAAAAAAAGTTAGAATCCCCTCGAAAATGGTGTTATCTCGAAATGAAGAGTGCATCAGTAGAATCACCATGGTCGAAAACCCTACATAGGAGAATTACATTCCCCCATCTTAAACAACATGGAACACCAACTTTTTTCCACGAGAAAAAAGTTTCTGTTTTATTTTCTTCTTTTTTCCCAGGAGTGATCGTATCGAACCAGTGGCCGTAGAATGTTGAAAGTGGGCTCATTTGAAAGAAAAATCACCACACCTAGTACAATTCTTTATCAAAATAAAAGATATCACGCCACAGCAAAGGGCTTTTTTGCCATTTTTTACCATAATATATCAATTTTTGCCCAAAGAGGGTCAATATGTGAAAGAATGGAAAGTCTAAAATAGCCAATCGATTTCGCACAGTCTACAGATACAGATATTTTATTTATGAAATATACATAATGCTTCACTTTAAAGCTGCGAACATACCTGGTGACACAATTGAGCGCACTAAAAATTACAACAAATTATTAAACACCGTTAGCACATTAAATGAAAAAAACAACAAGCCTCTTGACAACTGCCCAAATACAAACAAGGCAAATAAACCCCAAGTCCTGTACCTTATTTTAGATAAAATCTAAAATCCTAAACAGCAGGTTCTGATACCCCTCCCCATTTTAAAAAGCACAGAAAAGTGGCGTTTTCTGCCATTCTGGGCCACTAAGGATTAATTTTTGCCCAAAGTGGGTCAAAATGCCGAGAAATACATATTATAACAGAGTCAATCAATTTTTCATGTCAAAATCGCTAAACAAAAGCATTTAAGACCCCAGTGAGCTCCTTAATTAATAAATAGCCAGCTAGTAATAATATGAATTCTGCAGCTAGTGCAGTGATTACCGAAGTTTACCGTAAATCTTAAGCAGATGATGACCATGATGATGATGATGACCATGAAGCAGATGATGTAACAAAAGAGATCGCACAACGGCAAAGTGACCTTTTCTGCCACTTTGCCACAAAATATTAATTTTGCACAAAGAGGGTCAAAATGCCAGGTAATATATATTCTTAGATAACCAAACGGTTTGTAGTGGTCTAAAGCTCTAAGAAATAATTTTTACCCCCCCCCCCCTTGCATCTTAATAACGGCTCTACGTATGTAGATCAAGCCTTGTCGTAGCAAGTTCCGTTTTTATTCACAAATGGTCAACTGATAATGGCATGAAAGCTGCCGTGACTGCCAAGGTTGTTGAGGTAATATCTGCAAATGATGGCTTTTTTAAGCAACAAACAAGATCGTGCCATAGCAAAATGACGGTTTCTGTCATTTTGTGAATAGAACATTAATTTTTGCATAAAGAGAGTGAAAAATCAGGCATATAAATTCTAAGATAGCCAATCAATTTGTCATGGTCATCGCTAGCATGTATGTAAATCAAGGCGGCGAATTTGATCCGTATGTCTGATTTGCGTGATCAACTGGTCTCGCTATTCTTCACCATTGCATTTGTGCACTGTGAAGATTTTAGAAACTGTACCAAACGTCCTATGATTGTAACCAACGGTCCTATAAAGTTCTGATTTTTTGTAAATAAACATAATTTTTTTAATTTTCTCTGCAAGTTCCTTTCAGTTTTCAATGGGATTTCAGGATTTAGATATAATGAAAACTTGGATATTCATAGATATAGCCTACTAATTGTGACTATAAGTCAAGCCATTTCTCTGTTATTAATAGCTAAGAATAAACATACATATTTTTATGTAAGTTGAATAAGCACACCTTTTCATAAATTACTTTCTAGTTTTCTATTAGTGTCAGGTTTCAAATACAATGATAGCATGACTTTTCACAAGTATATTCATTTTTTGACTATAGGTTTAGTATCTTGTATATTATTAAGCTTTGAATGAACACAAGAGCCTGCTAACAAAGAAACGTTTTGCCTTAATTTCAAGTTTTCAGTTTCTTTCTTTACGGGGTTTCGTTTTTGAAAATGCTATTCCTATTTTTTCAGTAAAACTTTAAGCTACGTCAACAATTGTTTCTTAAACTTAAGAAACAGACTACATTTACAGTTTATTGAAATCTTAAAAATTGGGATTCAGCAAAGCGTTGAGGCTGAAAACACTTTCTTGTGCATCCTTGGACGAGAAGATCTATTTACTGGGGCATAGCCTATACAAGGCTATGCCCCAGCAATCTTATGCTATCATTATGCTGACATATCATTCTTATGCGCCAGCAATGGCTCAGGAGAGTATTTATCCTTTGATCTTTAGCATAAATCTAATCATTTATTTCTAATTCTCTTTTCTAATAGAGCTAGTAGCTTACCGCCAAAGCACAAAGAACTGTTTAACAGCCCGTTTAACAGATATTGCTTCTCTCTATGTTTTTCTTCAAATAGTCCGGGGGCCAGACCACTATAATGTGACAACTAGGTGTTCAGAAAGACACAGTCAGTTTGACAATAGTTTCTGAATCCGAATATGGGTGGTGGCTAAGCTGGAGATCACGGCTTGACCTTGTAAAAGCAAAAAAAACACCCTTTGTAGGCCTATAAAACATGTAGAGACTGTTTTTTTTTCTAAGGTTGTACCACTCCGATTTAGTGGCGACATCTCAATTTGGTCCTAATATGGTCTTCTCATAAAATATGTTAAATTTTTTCCGATATATTGTATTGCCCAGGAGCTATAGGCTAATATTTATTAATTTCCCCCGAAAATCTCAAAATTCAAAGGTTCATTTTCAACTAAACTATGTATCTCGGACCTTTCTAATAATTTTTTTGTTGTTCATTCTTTTCCAGAATTTACCTTTTGTATTTAGCTACACATTTCAGTAAAGTTCAAATCTTAAACTGTTCGGTGAAGCCGTCTAGAATTTTTTTGAAAAAGTGTAGGCCTAAAAATATATGCAAAAGTACATTTGTCCAAAATGATGATATGACACTTCTTTAATGCTAGAATTTAACGCCAAATCCGAATATGAATTATACTTCGCAACCCAATCTTAACTTCGTTTGTTATAGGCTAATTACTTATTTGTAGGCCTAATCTTTTTTTTTTTTTATTAATGGTATTGTAGGACATGTTTTTATGCCAAATTTTGACGCCGAGTCCAACGGTAGTGTTAACTTGGTCATCGTGTTCCAATTTTAGTTGCTATATGCTATTTAATTTGCTATAAACTCCGATTTTCTTATAAATATAGTTTTAAATCCAGATTATAATCAACCTGCGAAGCTTTGCAAGGTAGTAAACGGACATGGAAGAAGCATGCTCGACAGAAGCTGAAAGCTTAAACCTGTAACAGGATTAAAGAGTGTTTATTATTTTTAGTACTGTAAGTAAAGCTACATGTAAAGCCTGTCAAAATACAATTCCCGAACATCCCAGCGGTTTTCCTCAAACATACAAAAAAAATTCCGCTAATGCTCGTCCGAATCGTCACTGTCGGCACCACATCGCCCACCAAATGCGCAAAGAATGTTCCATGGCCTTATCCCCAAACAAGGGCACTTCTTACCACACCCAGTTTTACAGTAACAAAAGGTTGAAGCCTTGTTAAAAGATGGAGGCCAGGGGGTCAGTGCTGAAGTCACTGAACTGACTCCTAAAATGTCGTGATGGGTCCAGCCAAACTCAAGTGAGTTGAAGATATAGGGCTTAGGAACCACAGCCTGAAGAATAATGCTCCACAGAAGTATAGCTCTCTTGACGTGATATACGAAAGAACCATCTGTTGGGGGTGAGCCGTTCAAGTTATTTTTTCTGGGAAATAAATGAATTCGGAGGTCATTGAGAGAATCAAATTCGGACTGTTTTTTGCTATATACCGGTACAGTCAATTCGTACAGATGCGCAAGATTTAGGGCTCGTACATAATGATGTTTTTGATATCACTCCTCAATTTCTGTGTAAGATCAGCAATTTCTTGAATGAGCTGCGATTTAACAGCAGATGTAGCAAATGTTTGTTTGCCCTTCGAGAAGAAATAGTTGACCGTATCACATCCACTAATGCAATGTAGCAGCCCTATTGACTCTACAACAGCCCACGATGTTCTATTCACAATTTTACGGATTGGAAAGACTTTGTCATGGAACTGAACGTAGAGCTCGGGTTCATAGCCTGGGTCACACCTGCAGAGGAATATTTCGTGATAGTTCTGTAATAAAATGACAACAATGTCTGTGTCATTTGCTTCAACAATTACTTGGGAAGATCCATTTCTGTAGCATTCGGCAACATGGAGAGCAACACGCGTGTCTGCTTCTTCATGTGTGCTGCACAAGTTCGCTTCGTAGTCCCGGTTCGGATTTATAATCATTTTGGATGGGACCAATTTTAGCACCTTCATTCTATCACTGAATCCACCAGAGAGGTAAATGGTAAATCTTAATTCAAAAAGACAGACATGGCTCCACAATTCAAAAATACATTCGATAAGTCTTGCCTTACTCTCTGACTGCATTAGCAAAATATCCCAGTTTTCTAGCACCATGCTCTTCGTAACGATAAAACTCTACGTCACTGTATTTCCTCTCCGCTCATGACATCCACTACTGTCTTTTAAAACAATAGGATTCCCGGAAATGTTTACAAGGCCGAACACTCCGTCATACCGATCAGCTACCATATGCAGCTCGGTTGTAGAATTTGGGAGTCGATTTAAGAGCCTTGCAAGGATTCTTATCGAAAATGCCTCAACGGT
The DNA here is from genome assembly GCF_049724085.1 of Artemia sp. Qi Xiang Cuo. NCBI lineage: Eukaryota > Metazoa > Arthropoda > Branchiopoda > Anostraca > Artemiidae > Artemia > Artemia sp. Qi Xiang Cuo. The sequence continues at coordinate 47,550,422 of NC_142801.1, read as the reverse complement.
TTCGGTTTTGCCTGGTACTTGCGACCGGATTAACGGCATGAAATCTACCACCACACCAGTTTCCGTTACCGTGTTAATCGGTACTTCGCTAGGCCAACTTTCTGAACTTGCAGAGGTGCGAATGAACTCGAGAAAACTTGACTTCGTACCCGATCGAAGTTTAATACGTTCACTAGCTACTGCTTCAAATATTGCTGGGGCGTAGGGCAAAAGTTCAATGTGGCATGATCTTACTTAGCATCTCAAGCGTAGATCCTTGAATAGCGCCAACAGTAACCAAAATCCTTTTAAGAGCTTCCAACTCAGCATAAACGCTGCTACCGGTCTTGGTCGTTGAACGTTTGGCCTGTTTTGTATTGCAATCCATAGTCTTTACTTTAACCTTGGAAAAGGGGTTGGGTTTTCCATCGAAGTAGGCCCCCAATGCTTTTAAACCACTAGCACGTGCACTCAGGAGGCTCTTTGCAACTACTTTATCAGCGACTTGCTTTGAAATGATGTTCACAAATGATTCCTCATCACGTGTAAAGGGATCAATATGGTTTTCGACAACAGAGACCACATTACTGACAAGTTTTCTCGACGCTTCTCAAAGGTTCCATTTTTGCTTCCTTCACCATCAAATTCACTCATGCTCTCAATTCCAGCAAGTCGATAAAGGGCAGAGGAAACCTCAGCACAGAATGATAAGTTGGTAGTCCACTTGGCAACTGCCATTGAGTTCAGTGTGATTCTCTTTATTCCTCCCTTTTGTTTTGATTCAAGGTTGAGTGTGGATTCCAGTGTATGATCTTTGGAAACACAATTCATCTTGCAATTTTTCTGCTTCACGTTGAATAGTCCTTTGACAAAGATATCATGCAAGCTAGGTGGCAAGGTTTTTATGTCATTCAAATATTGGAATACACCAATAATATGACCTTCCTAGTCTCCCCCACGCTCTGAAATCAGGAAATGGAGAAGAATCAGCAAAAGATTCATATACTCCATCCACAACTTCGTTGTAAGGTTTTTGTCACGATACTTGTTGAACTGGTTCATCAAAGGCTTCATAGATTCCAGGTGTTTGTCTAGGTTGTCAAAGGAGCCTCCACAATTCATGAACACAGACATTAAATCTGACAGGTAATGAAAAGTACTTGCTTCTTTGTCTGATTCAATGTAATACTGTTCAACAGCATTCCAATATACTCTATACAAGGCCTCTACTAAGATGATGTGAGCCTCCATGTACCTGTAATAGGGTTTTCCAATCATAGCTTTTTTAGCAGTTCTAGAGAGTAAGATGCCAGCCTTGCTAAAGATTTCTTCAAGCCCTGAGCCTTTCATGAGGTACCCAATCACACCAAGGAAGTTCATACACAGTTGCAATCCACCCATTCTTGGAAAAACATCACTGAATGCTTCAGGCTGTTTCTTTTTTAATGCTGCAGGGGTGAAGTAGTACATTACGTTTATGGTAGTACGTAAGACAAGTAGTATCCCTTACTGTAGGCTAGGGTAGGCTATGCCAAATGTTAGATATACCCAGCATTTGGTATAGGGTATCCAAAATAACAAATTTGTAGTAGATTGGCTTAAGGTGGTCTCTGTAACATCAAGACTAACATACCTTAAAAAATCCCTGATCTAACTTAGCCTAATTACAGTATAGGCCAAGTCTACATAGAAATGTCAAAATATGTTCATCAGACAGTTTGAGATTAAAAACTCATTCTTAATTCCAACTTGGTCTTGAGTTTTCATCTTGAAGCCTATTACTCATTTCCAGCAATCTGAAAGTTATTTAGCCTAGCTGTCCATGACATTACATACTTACATCAGGCAGGCATTAAGCGTCGTTCAGTTCCTATTCTTAGCCCTAACCGCTAACAGTGCTGCTTTCCAATCGCACTACCAGCCTTAAATTTTATCAGCAACAGCGTTTAAGAAATTGTTGTTGTTGTTGATAGTGCTGCGGGGCTGTTACCCACTGAACAATTGACATACATAATGTTTTCAAATACTCACAGTCACTTAATCTTTCCCAACTATACTCAAAGGTTGGCTTAATAGAGGGCAATCCTTGAAGATGACCAGGGCAGGTTCTTGGCTTAGGATTTGTAGGGTCACTGTCACTGTCCAATTATTATCAGCAGATAAACTGAAAATCAGTCAGCATTGTAATTACAGTTTGAATTAAGTCAAAAAAAAAGTTGATATTTGGTTGAAAAGTAAAGTTCATATTCGGATTGGGCGTAAAATTCTAGCATAATAGATGTGTCACATCATCATTTTGGAAAAATGAATTTTGCATATATTTTTTGCCTATACTTTTTCAAGAAATTCTAGACGGCTTCACCAAACAGTTTAAGCTTTGAAATTTACGGCAAGTGAAGTTAAATATAAAAGTTAAATTCTGGTGAAGAATGAAAAACACAAAAATTATAGAAAGGTCCGAGATACGTGGTTTAGTTGAAAATGAACCATTGAATTCTGAGATTTTCGGGGAAAATTAATAAATATTAACCTATAGCTCCTGGGCTATACAAGATATCGGAAAAAAATTAGCATATTCTATGAGATGACCATATTGGGACCAAATTGAGATGTCGCACCACTAAATCGGAGTGGTACAACCTTAGAAAAATAATAAACAGTCTGTACACGTTTCATAGGCCAAAAAAGGGTTTTTTTTTTACTTTTACTAAGTCAAGCTGTGATCTCCAACTTTGCCCCCACCCATATTCGGATTCAGCGTGGTCGATATAGTTGAAAACTATTGTCAAATTGACTGTGTCTTTCTGACCACCTCAACTCAGAAATAAACAAGATACGCTTTAGGGGATCCCGGACAAAAAGTTCCTCTTAATAACTTCATAGTAAAAAGCTCTATGACACCTTCTGAATTGGAAAGACTGGGGAACACAATAAGTATATAATTATAATCACCGTGGTTGAGAACCCTTTCCCAGGGGTTTACAGCCTCTCTCTCTCTCTCTCATACAATCCCTCTCCCAGCCCCTTAGGAAGCGAAAACTAAAATGCATGTTTTGAACAAAAAACTATATAACCATAAAATTTAATTTATTTATTTTCATTTCGACGGAAACAATTTACTTTTTTTTAGAAAATTCTTAAAGATACCGGTGACACCATACCCCTCGGATTCTTAGTACGGTAAGAAGTAAAAGCTATAGGTAACGTCGTATTTTAACAAAAAAAAATCATTTTCCTTCTTTAGTTCCGTCGGCTAAATAAAACGAAGATCTTTTTGTAACGGAAGTAAAGAGCGACGCAGAAACTTAAATCGAACAAATATTATTGCTTTAAAGATTACGCAAGATGCATCTACAAAACTAGCTTATATAAAGTGAATCGTGATATTTTCCAATATCGCAAAAATTTTAAAAATTAGCGCTTTACTTAAAACTGAGTGCGCCTAAGTTTCTTAGAAAATTATAATTATATATTTAAAGTTATCTATATCAGGGTCGGTGAAAGACTATTAAGATGCATATAATTAGTCTTTGATTTTCCACAGGCTGCTCATTAAGTTTTTGACCTAAGAGAACATCCTGTCTTTTTCTAGGTCGGTTTTAGGTTTTTGTAAATCCATCATCAATAAATCCATTTAAGCACATTCACAAGCCAAACAGCGCTCAGGAATTATTTGCCAAGCATATTTTAAAACCCATTATTTGTTTTGCTCTGTCATTAGTGCAATGAAAGTTTTGTCTATACTTTTGTGTACCGAAGGTATTTTTTAAATATAATAAAGGTGATTATTAATGGCTACGTGTATTACAAGTTCATCCTCTGCATGCGTAGGCCTGTGTGATAGCTCTATACAATGATAGCGGCTCCGGGGGGGGGGATGAGGGCACGCTCCCCCCTAACGTAAAACTGAAATAGTGTAATTTACTTAATTAATGCAAATTTGCGTTAATTAAACTTGCTCCTAACGCAAGTTTATCGGATCAACCTATTTTGCGCCTCCCCCCTAAAAATCCTTTATACGCCCCTGGCTGTATATAGGCATATAAATATACGCTTGTATAAATATATCTGTCAGGTCTTTACCGATAAAAGACATCTTTACAGGCATAAGAAATGAGGGGCTTAAGTTTGGGTAGTTTTGTGGGTCGGCAACGCCATCACGAAAGACCCTTGGTTCTCAGGCAACAAACTTGGGCTTTCGGTACTTGAAAATGGAACCTACTACGATTATGAAATGGCTTTACCATGAGAGAGGTTCAACATTTGAATAATCTCCTCCCCATTCTCATATTTCTAGCCAAAAAAAAACAGTTCTGTCCACTCAGCCAGCAATAAATCTGCACTGAAGATTTTAAAAGACAGTATTGCTTTGCTGACCAGAAGAACCCTCATGAAAAACGGAGCATCGATCTACTGGAAAAGAAAATTAAGTTTCTAGCCTGAATTGTTTAGCTCTTCATTTAACTGGCAAAACCAAACACCTTTCAAAAGCTTTAATTTACATTAACAACAGTTGGTCCCATTTTTTTACAGCCTATATTCCCTAGTTTTAGACTATTAGCCTCCCTTCTTAACCAACAGTTATACATTAAGAAAAGGGCTGAAGAGGACTATAGAAGCGGATATTATTATTATTATTATTATTATTTTTTATTCTTGTTTTGTATTTTAAATTTCGGTACGTTATATATTGAACAAATTATTTACCAGCCTAAAAAACGGATTATACACATTATGCACAAATCTTTAGTTTTAAAGGGGAATAACATATTTTCACCTCGTTTCACATCTTTGTGGGAAACTTAAAAGCATTAGCTAATATAGTACTTCAAAGAATCTCTTCTAAAAAAAGAAAAAAACCTGGAATTAACATATTAGTACTTTTGGCGTTGCATTCTGTACTCCTAACACAAATTTTATCAAACAATTCGTGACATCGAACTGTAAGTAAGAAGCGACTCGACTCAGTAGTAGCCGAAATTCTAAAAAAAACAAGGGAATTTTGATATCAATTAATACTTCAAAAGACTTGGGTTTTTAGGCTGATCCCAAATATATAAGATTAATTAACTTTAGTGTTACCAATCCCGCTATGAGCCTGAAAAATTTGCCTTATTTTCGAAAAAGGGCGGAAACACCCCAAAAAAGTCAAGGATTTTTTAATGAAAATCGTATAGTCATCTGCAAGAATGTGAAATTTTGCATTTTTCGCCAGAAGAAAGATCACGAATGAGTGTTTATTTATTGTTATTTTTTTTCCAGGCGCGATCTTATCAAGTCAATGGTCCTAGAACATCGGAAAAGGGCTCACTCGAACGGAAAATTGAAAGTTATAGTGCCTTTTTTAAGTGACCAAACGGTTTGAGGGCAGTCAGTCTTCCATAAATTATTCCATCTGTAAGGGGGGGACATTGGTCTTTACGGTAATGGTGGATCTTTGGTCCCAACTCTCTAAAAGTGACTCTGAAACACAAAGGCCTCTTAATTAGACGAAAGATCTTTTTAAAAGTACTAAAAACTTTAGCGTGAAGAGCAAGGGATTAAGGAGGAGACAACCCCCCTCATATACGAAATAACTAGTTTGTTTTAAGTTTTAATGTTGCACCTTACTTGCAGCTGAAAAAACTTTTTTTTTAAAGCTATAAATGTCCGCTATTATTTTGCAGGGGAACGCATTATGAAATAAGACTGTCTGTCATAGGAGATAATTTTAATAGTTATAAAAAAAAAGACAAAAGCAACCACAGAAACAAAAAAAAAACTATGTAATCCCAAGTTTTGGCGGTATGATGTGAAATAACACTGAAAATAAAATTATTTTCTAATAGCATGAAGATACGGTATTTCAACTTGTATGGCTCTCAGAAACTATATCTGACATGAAAGGGTCAGCATTGAACGGAACCAATTCCGGAAATACAAGCTTCAAGATATGGCTCATAAGCTTTCGTAGGATAAAAAGTAGATTCATCTTCTTTTTTGCTTTAACCAACAGCAATTACCTTTCAAGGTATAATTTTCCCAACTTTAAACATCGACGATGATTAATTAAACATATAGTTTTAAATAGTAAAACAAAAATAGAATACATTTACTAGAAAAAACAGTGACTCGTCTATACTTGCCTCTTAACAGGCTGTGAATCCTTATTCTTCGTTGAAGATATAAAGACTGGCATACATCTATATTTGTTCTGCATTTTATACCTTGGAAATTCTATAATCCGCTCTTCAATAAGCCTCCTTCTTTGCTCCTAGGCGACTTTGTCATTACTGTATTAGTATATCTTCTATTAGAAATATTAGTTCCCACGAACATGTATGTTTTAGCTAAATTAGAAAATGTGTATTTTGTAAGGGTGTACACATTTTTAATGTGTAATCTCAACAAATAGTTGAAAAGCTAGGTGTTCTGACGTTCATAATTTCTTACGTCAATAAAGCCCAAATGTTAGCTATGCTTGGAGGCACAACAGCAGGGAGGAATAGTATTTGAACTTGGCTCCCCAGAAACTGAATTTTCGTAACCTTTCACAATACTGGATTTCATACATTGTGTCAGGTTTTTGCTGGTTTGGGGACTTTCCCCCCTCCTCAAAATAAATTCACACGTGCATGTCCGTATGCTCGCATTTGTCACCTGAATTAAGCAAAAAAAGACTCCCGTCTATGCACATAATTATTCCAACTCAACCATTCGTTTGTGTTTTGTTGTTCACTTATCCATTATTTTAGCTTTGAAAAAAAAAACATTTCCCAAGAAGTCTTTTAAATGACAATACCCTTGCCGAAATAACTTTTTAAGCACTCAAATGAAACTAAACGAAAAAAAAACTATTACACGGGTCAAAAGAAAAAAAAAATCAGAAAGATTATGTGTTGCAGCCCACCAACTTTCTACGGAACTGAATCTTTTGGAGAACCTATTTATCTTTCAAAATGAATCTGATTGCATGTTTATTAAACACTGAACATTGTAAATTTAGACACAATGCATAAACTAAACCAAACTGTAATATATATTAAATATAACAGCTTATTATTTATTACGGTTATAGATTCATGAAGTCCCCAGGTTTAGAAAGGAAATACGAGAAGACTTTTTCAGGATGGAAGATGGGATGCATTGGGATGGAACGATTTTGACAGAGAGGAAAGGGCTAAAATAGGAATCTACGAAAAAGAGATTAAAGAAAAAAAAATAATAGAATAAAATTCTTGACCTTCAAGAAGAGTCTCGATCAACCTCTTCCGACTCGCTACACTTGTTTTCAAAATTAAGAACCATAAATAAGGATCTAAATGTAAAATTCTAAAAGAAAGAATACCATTACACAAAACAGCCCCCAGATAAACGGTATAGCAAAAACAAAGAATTGGGCAGGTTAAACCAGACCATTGGATTCACTAAAATGTAAAGACAAAAAAAAATGTATTGTTAACAGCAGTGATACTTACGTTATGAAAGAAGTTAAGAATGCATTTTGACAATAAAAAGTACGATAGGTTATACTGATATATTTTTCAAAGGTTATTTAAAATATTTCAATGCAGCAGATGTACTATCATGTCCAAAGATTTCAAAACAGTAGCAAAAAAATAAGTTTATTACAAGCCAAGCAAAGCCATACGACATAGTATTCGATAATAAACGTCACAAGATAAATAACATAAATATTCATCTTCTTCCCCCCTCCCTCCAAAAAAACAACAACAAAAACAAAATGTAAACTTAAATAAACAATCCTCCTTTCTTCGCCGCTTTATTAACATATTTATAAACTTTAATGAGTGTCCTTGTTACCGTTGTCTATGAAATTCCCGGGAACCCTCAACAAATTAATAGGCTAAAATTGCGGCAAAACTAGACTTCGAAAGCCGGGAGGAGTTACATTTCCCGTAGACTTAAGGTATTAGCCATAGATTGTATTGAAAGAAGGCTCATTCGAATTTATTCCTTAAAGATCTAGTGTTCTCTTTAAACAACAAGAGAGATCTCGCCACAGAAAAAGCACCACATTCTAGCATTTTCGTCCTTAAAATAGCAATTTTGGCCTGAAAAGGGGCCTAAATATTATCGGGTGAAAACTCTGAGAGCTATTAAAAGGGTATTTATCTAGTAAATAATTTCTTCGACAACACTGCCTTTACATTTACAAATAAAATATTCAGACTTTTATTTCTGATCATTTTTAAATAATACCGGGAAATCCGGCTCTCTCTCCATGAAAAATTCTGGTACTTGTGTATTATACGCCACTTACTCAAGTTTACGATGCGTAAAACTCGGGAACAAACCGGTTTCTTCATTAGTCTATTCCGTTACTTTAGAAACAACTTTGGGCTATATATTTGCACATTAGGGGGGGGGGTAAAGTAAAGCGGGTCTGCATGCAAAATGTGTTAGGTACAATTATTCTGCCTATTATGAAGTAGGAATTGTGTTCTGACTTCAAACTGTCCAAATACTTTAGCCCTCCCCCTTATGTGCAAATATATAGCCCAAATTATATATTTCCAATCTATTCTATCACTAGTCTTTGTCTTGTCTCGCGCTAATCTGAAAGAAACGAACGAAGGAACCGGTTTGTTTTCGAGTTTTACACAGCGTAAACCAGAGTGAGTGGCGTATAATACACAAGCACCAAAATTCCTTCCCCTACGGAAAATAAAAGACAAAACTCAAATAGAATTCTCAAATTTGGAAAGCCTTACTTTCCACGGGGGGGGGGTATTTTCCGGGGGAGGGGGTATTTACCGGTCTGGGGGTGGGTTATTTTCCGCGGGGGTGGGGGGTATTTTCCACTGAGGGTATTTTCCGGGGATGAGTTGTGCAGGGGTGTTTTCCGGGGGGTAAACGCCTAGAACCGCGTGCTGCATACGACTGGTTCCTAAACACAGATGCAGTCTATAAAAATAAAACAATTATTATAAACGGTTTATCCAATAAAACTAGCTGCAACAGAATATCGAGTAGATTCAAACAATCTATTAGGGTGTTGCCCAATGGTTTCTCCACCATGGTCTACCACTTCAATTTGGTTTCCGGTGATCCAGTAATTTGATTTGTCAGCTGCAGACTTTGGCTGCACTACCATGACTTTTATCTTCTTCCAGTTGATGGACAGTACGGTCCTTGCAACTTCTTCTTGAAGAGTATTCAGAGCCATGAATACCTGTGACTTGGAGTTGGCAGCCGGTGCTATTCCATTAGCAAAGTCACAATCGGTGAAAACTCTGTCCCCATACTTTATTCCAAAGCTTCCCGGTTGTTTATGTCGTAGCATGGTCTATAATTCAATTGAACACCTCAGGAGAAACTGAGCAACCTTGCTTGACTCCCGTTCTTATTGTAAAGAACATGCTTTGTCTTCCATTACTTGCACACAACTCTCAGTCTCTATGTACATGGCCCTGAGTAGGCGGACATATTTTAACGGGAGGCCCATATTTGAAAGGATATTCCAAAGAGAATTTCGACCAATAGAGTCAAATGCCGCCCTAAAATCGACACAACGAATAAAAACCTGTTTGCAGAACTTATTCCCCTTATCCATGACTTGCCTTGTGGCAAATATCTATTCTGCCGTTGATCGCATAAAACCAGCCTGCTCTACTTTACGTTTTCGTCGGAAGTGTGCAAAACACCGCTGCACCAGCACCATGGAAAAGAAAGTGCTTGGTACTGAAAGGAGTCTTATACCCCTAAAGTTGGAGCACTCTTTGTTGGTACCTTTTCTCTTTAACAGTGGTAGGACCGCTCCTATACGCGTCTTTCGGGGAAACCTCCGAGTCCCATATTGCAGTGAATAGGACTTGAAGCCATAGCAGCACAGTACCGCCTCCACTCTTGAGCAGCTCCGCGGGGGTTTCGCAGCTGCCAGGAGCTTTGCGGTTTATTTTATTCTACATTACTAGGCAGAAGGTCCACGGGTTTCCTCTTTTGAAAGATGAGACTACTGTTTGCTTGGTATTACTGATAATTCTGGCAAGTAAGAAATTAGCAGATAGAATTACCTTAATTAGACGATAAGCCAAGGAATTTTGAGCTCCATCGGGGAAGATTCACATCTTTTTGTATGGGTAGAAAATTATAGCAATGGAGCTGTTGGAAGGACGTAATTAATAATCTGGAGGATATTGTTATTCAGATATGATATATTAACGTATAGAAAGCTATGTAAACAACTCCACGAATAAGATGTTTTACCAGTAGCAGGGGCATTGTGTAAGAATCCTAAATGATGCATAGCACTACGGCGTTACTTTAACCAAACAATAATTGAACAGAGATATTAAGAAATGTATTTTAATCTAGTGATAATATTCGCGATTTTATATTAAGAGATTGTACTAATTATTTAAGGGTCATCTTTTCTTGATTACTACTCCATGTGTTGTCTTTTTCAGATTGTATAGACCAGCAAGCTATAAAACTAATACGCTTTATTTTACGTCAGCTGCAATATTGTAAGTAACTTCAAGTTAAGTGTTCGGAGTTCAATTTGATAAGCTCCTCAGATGTACCAGCCATACACTAACAGGTGCCTATGATCAGAGGCCTCCCAATTAAAACATTAATTGTTGTAATGATAACGGCAAGATGTTTAATGTTCTTCCCTGTTGATTTTCTAATTAGCTGAATCACTGCCAATCAAACCCCGAAAAAGTGTGAAAAAGCATGAACACAGAGGGGGAAGGAGTCTCAAGGCCTTCCCTATCCAAAATCTCAAGCTTTTATCGATGTTTCCCTTGTTTTCAGTAGGTTTTAAATAATTTAACTTAATTAAGCCATTTTTACGAATTATCCCCTCCCTTTCCCCAAAATAAATTTTCGTAAAATTTCCTCGGCAAGATCTTAGCATATTGCATGGCTTTTTATACTAATCCTTTGACAAGAAAAATTATAGGTAACAATAAAATAAATTAAGAGGAATATATTTAATATCGATTAAATATAAATAAAATATATTATTGTTTATGAAAACCGATTATATTGACAAAAAGCTGTGGTCAGTTGTCGACTGCAGGAATTCAAAAGACGTTTTCTAACATTTTTGGTCAAACGGAGATGCATATTAATTTAAAATATCTTTATTAATTCAGTGTTACTAAAATAAATTGGAAAACTCAAAAAACTTAAATTTTTAAAGTAGCATTGGTCCATAAGGTACTTACAGACATGTGATTTTTTGCAATTGTAATGTTTTTTTTAACCAACTCACAGATCTAGTTTGAAAATAAGTCCAGTTTTCAAATTGCCTCGTCTTAGTTTTCAAATACTTTAAAAATCATCGTAGCGCAGACAATAGAACATTATTTACGGTCAAAACCCAAAAGTTTTTTTCTGTCTCTCTTTCCTCTTGCTTAAAATTTATTTCTTAAAACATAATGGCTTTTGAACTACAACAGACGAAGTCCCTGAATAAAATGTCCAACTCGGGAGAATTAGTACAACGTCACAAAAAAAGAAACTCTTTAAAGTTTAATAATACATGCTAATAGAGGTAATACAAAACTAAAAACATAACTTCGCATTAAAATCGTTTTAAAATAAAACTTTAAAATAGTCCGATTTCCTAAACAAAAAGAAATGTAATAAAACGAACATTAAACACACTTCAACAAACAACTCTCCGAATACAGAAAACAATTTCGAGACATAGCTGCCCACGCTACGAAACTACTTTAGTTCAAACTACTCCCAATTTTTGATAATACTTCGGTAAAATAACTTTATGTTAAATAGTGTACCCATCCATAATGTTTTCAAATATTTTTAGAAAGAATAAACAGTTTGGAACTTTTTAAAATTGCTTCCTATCATTTACCACAAAACCAGACTATGGCAAAGCCACGACTGTGAAGGATTTGTCAATAAATTCTCGACCTCGAACGTGTTTTCTTTTGGAATCATAATTACGCCCAGATTATTTCTTTTCTACTTCTTCCTTTTTCTTGTAATATTTTTCATAAAGAATACAAAGAATTGATTTAAATTTTTCGGAGACAAATTTTCAAAAGCTCTAGAAAAAAATTGGGTACTTTTCTGTTATAGCGACCCCACTCAAGAAGTGAAGTTGAGTTAATACTAATGAAAAATACCAAAACATATGAAAATATAATTTCTAGAAACAAATTTGGGCTATATATTTGCAAATTAGGGGGTGGGGGTAAAGTATAACGGGTCGGCATGCAAAATGTACCGGCTACAATTATTCTCCATATTATTATTAAGTAAGAATTGTTTTGTAATTTCATGCTGTCCAAATACTTTACTCCCGCCCCCACAACCTAATGTGCAAATATATTGCCCAAATTATATAAGTCTAATGTATTCTGTCACCCGCCTCTTGTCTTTCACTGAGCGCAAGTTAATTGTCTCTTAATACAGACAGATAAAAGTCCGGTTTTAGGTTTGTTCGAGTTTTACACAGCGCAATTCTTGAGTGGGGTCGCTATAACAGAACAGTACCAAAAATTGCTTAGTTCACTTATTTACGGTCAACAATAATAGTATCGCCATCTTCAATTAGCAAACTATAAAGTTTTTTGGATGGCACTTTCAACTCATCAGGACCATACGCAGACTGTTTACTCAAGAAGTAAAGTCGCATACTATTTGCACTAAGGTTCAACAACGGTTCAAGTTTCTTTTTTAATCCCATCACTGTTATATCCTGTCTGAACATTCTTACTGAAGATTTATTATCATATTCAATAACAACAGAAACACACTTTTTTGGTTTTAGATCCAGGTCGATAAGTTTATCCAGCTTTCCGTGAAGAGCTTCTAGCTCAAAGTATCTAAATTAAAAAAAAATAAATGAAATTTGCATATTTTACAAGAAAACTCAAAAGCACATGAAAATAACTTGGATTTTCTATCCCTTTTTATAACAAGAAGACAAGAAAAAAAGTATAAGAAAAAAAATGAAACAAAACTTGCATATTTTACAAGAAAAGTTAAAGTAATCTGGATTTTCGATTCCTTTCTACAAAAAAAAACAAACAAAGATAATAGAAGTCTAAAACAAAATAGAATAAAACTGAAACTTACATATTTTACAAGAAAAGTCGAAACCACTTGAAGGTAATTTGAATTTTCGATCCCTTTCTATAAACAATAGAAAAGAAAAATTTTAAACCAAAAAAAAACTTACATATTTTACAAGACAAGTCAAAACAACTTGAATGTAATTTTTTATTTTTGATCCCTTTCTACAAACCAAAAAAAAAAAAATCTAACACAAAATAAAACGAAACTGAAACTTACACATTTTTCAAGATAAATCAAGACAACTTAAAATAATTTGGATTTTCGATCTCAATCCATAAAAAAAACAGAAAGCCATCAAAACTATCAAGCTTTTTCTGGCTGTTAAATTTTTGTTTATTATAAAATTTGGAGAGTTAATATACTTTATTCCTGAAAACGATACCCTTTTGCTGCTTTGTACATTGTAGCCCCTAGCTGAGCCATGTGCAGCTGGCGCCTACCATGGAAGTTTAACAAATGACGGCCCTTAATTCCTGTAGAAACGAAAAAATAACTGACCAATTAAGGCATACTTTAAGTACTTACTCTAGATACATAAATTATAAAATTTATTACTAAAAGCTAAAGTTTGTTGACAAACAATATTTAGGCTTAGGAGGTCAGTCGAGAAACTAATCGATCGTGTTCTCTGTAGAAAAAAAATGTCAAACAGTTCGTGGTAACGAACTGTGAGTAAGAAGCGACCAGGCTAAATAGTAACCGAAAGTCTAAAAAACAGAATTTTCGATTCTGATACCAATAGATACACCAAAAGAATCAAATTTTTATGCCGATTTCAAATATACAAGTTTCATCAAATTTAGTATTACTAATCAAAAGTTACGCTCCTGAGAAAATTAAGGGGGAAACACCCCCTTAAAGTCACAGAACCTTAATAGAAATCACACCATCAGATTCAGCGTATCAGAGAACCCTACTGTAGAGGTTTCAAGCTCCTATCTGCAAAAATGTGGAATTTTGTATTTTTTGCCAGAAGAAAGATCACGGATGCGTGTTTATTTGTTTTTTTTTCCCAGGGGTCGTATCGATCCAGTAGTCCTAGAATATCGTAATAGGGCTCATTCGAACGGAAATTAAAAGTTGAAGTGCCCTTTTAAGTGACCACAAAAATTGAAGGGCAACTTGGCCCCCTCCCAGGCTTAAATTTGCCCAAAGTCACCCGATTAAAATTTTGAAGACTGCCATTTTGTTCAGCATGGTCGAAAAATATAATAAATGTCTTTGAGGATGACGTAATCCCCCACAGTCCCCGGGGGAAGGACTGCAAGTTATGAGCTTTGCCCAATGTTTTACATATAGTATTGGTTATTAGGAAGTATAAAGACGTTTTCAGGGGTTTTTTTCTAGTAGTGGGGGGGGGGAGGTGGATCGGGGGTTACGTGGGAGGATCAACATCAAAACTTAAAAATTATTACGTATAGGATTGGGTCCACCCCCTAGTCAATACCTCGCTCCTTACGCTGAAGCTTTTTTTTGTACTTTCATAAGAGCTATTTATTCTAATTAACGGCCTTTATGAAGGGGTCATTTTTAAAGAACTGAAAAAAATGTGAACTTTAGCGTCAAGAGCGAGGCATTGATTAGGGGGGCGAACCCCATAATATACGTAATAATAATATACGAATATAGAAGTTCGTTACGTAAGTTAATTTTTTTTTTTAATAGTAATAGTAATTTATTAACACACACAAGGACAATACATTTTACTCACTACCGACCCAAGAACCTGGGGTCAGGTTGTCCTAAGGGTAGGCATATATCAAAATTTCATATTCACAACAGAAATATACAACCTAGGCCTAAAAAAATAAAATAAAAGAAAAATCATTCCCCTTCGCACGCAGTTCCTACCACCAATCACAAAATCACCATACTTGTCCTCCAGGTACATAAAAAAAAACATTAAAAAAAAAAAAAAAAAAAAAAAAAAAAAAAAAAAAAATTTAAAAATCATATTTCTCATATAACATTCCTTTTAATTCGTAAGTTACGTATATTTATTACTAATAAAAACGTTCATAAATAAAATTAAACAACTTTCGAGAAAGCCATTTGGCCCAAAAAAAGTAAAATTAATATGCAAATTTCGTTTTAATTATTCATGCACTGTGAGCCAAAACCAAAACCTGCATTAATTTAAAAACGTTCAAAAATTAAATTAAAAACAAGTTTTTTAACTCAAAGTAAAGAGCGACATTAAAACTTAAAACGAACAAATGTAATTCCGTAAATAAAAGGGGCTGTCCCCTCCTAAACGACTAGCTCTTTACTCTAAAGTTTGACTCTTTCTCACAACTCTGTTTTTCAGAACAATAAAAAACTTTAGAGTAAAGACGGAGGCATGGAGGAGGGGACAGCCCCTTTCATATACGGAATAATTTGTTCGTTCTAAGTTTTAAAGTCGCTCCTTACTTTCAGTTAAAAAAAACTTGTTTTTTTTTTATTTAATCTCAATTAGGAATGATCTTAAGGGTTAGTAAGGAAACGATACGTACCGTTATTAGGTACGACAAACGATTTCATTAAAATGCTGAATACCAAAAAGCAGGGTTTGAATCTGGTCAATTAAGAGGGAGAATTTGAAACACTACAGATTGGTGTGTAAAAAAGAAACTTTGTATCTACAAAAGACAGTTTTTTTTCTACCAGAGCGTTATTTACTTAAACAAACCTAGATATTAATTAATTTTTAATTTAGATGCTAAAATAGAATCAGCCGAGATTTCAAACATTTTTCCACTGGCCACAGGCTTTTTATATTAAAACCTAGGAGTAAGTGTTACGTGAACTATAATACGAATCTAAATACAAGAAACCGAATACAGACCTATACAGAAGTAACACGGAAGTACTAATGATTAGAAACCAGGATTAAAAACTAGAATACCAATCTAAATACAAGAAACCGAATACAGACCTATACAGAAGTCACACGGAAGCATTAATATAGAAAAAATTATGCTCTTTTTTTCAGTTAAAAGTAGGCTTCTAAAATGAACTAACTTGGAGTTCAATTTGACACAAAAAAGCTGGAAGATGGGATTACACTCAATCAAAAGTTTTTTTTTCCCCAATTTGCGTTCTCGCAAAATACAGAAGTTTTTTTTGAGGGGGGGAGGATGAAATTTGAAAAAATCCAAATAATATATGTAATTTATAAGAAAAATATAGGAAAATCTGAATCAGTAGGGGGATGGAATGGTCCTGAGCCACTTCTACTATGATCACTAGATTTGTGTTTCGGTTCAAGTCAACCAAAAATTAGGGAAACAATCTCTTTCGAGTTCAATTTCATATAGATATATGGAATTCAAGGTTTGTTCAACGCAGGAATTGATTTTCGAAGCTAGTCCTATTGAGAAAATCGAAAATTGACACATCCATAAGATATATATTTGTCGCAGGGTTTATATTGGACTTTAAAACAATTTCAAGGAGTATTTCAGCTCCATAAAATTTTACCAAAAACTTCAACGTAGAGGATAAAACTCGTTTCTGAATTTAAAGTAGAGTTCCATTTCCAAATATGAAAATATACATCGTTCAGTACAAATGTCTATCCTATATAGCTGTTTATTAGATTCCCCAGAATTGGTAATTTGGCTCATTTATTATCTTGAGGAAGAGACATGAACACATTCTAGATTAGAAATTTTACAGAATTTAGACAAAATTTTCAATAAAGAACGGATGATTCGATTAGCACAAAAACAATTACAAAAAACCCGGGAATGGTCGGTTTGAATATGTGGTATGTCATCTCGTGATAGATTCAAAAGTTCCTAGAGATTAGATTTTTTTTATTTGACAAGTATATTAAATTAAAACAAAACGTAAAAATATGACGACCAGCTCTAAATCTCGATAAAACAGAAGAAAAAATGTACCTTTCAGGTTTATTTTCTTGCTCCATAAAATATCGAATGAAAGCTCTTTCTGCCTTATCACGAGCATCTCTGGTTATTGTTTCACCTCCATTTAAAGTGATTAAATGTGGAAGCCTTGCTATAACAAGTTGTCTTCTCAAATTTATGTCTAATCCCTAACAAGAGAACAATGGTTCAAACCAAACAAAGGAAATCCATTTAGTATTTAGTTTTCAATATATTCTCATTAAACTATCGTTTAAGTCTTCTCAACCCCATTCTTAGTAGTTACCTACTCTGCAGTGGCGGTTCTTATCCTGGGCAGGGGGTCAGCTGCCACCCCGTTTTTCTGACATCTGAAATTAAGTTCCTTTTACTTTAAACTTTTACATTCCTACGGTATACATTGCCCCCTCCCCTAGATTATGAGGCCTAAAGCCACTACTGATTCTCTGGCATGGGTTGATTGAAATGTTTGATTGAAGCAAAGATAAATTTTAGTGATGAAAATTGAAAATCCCACACAAATTATCCATACAAGCTAGTGAAAGACATTCATTTTTGTATGTTCAAATTTCTTCTACCAATGATATTATAAATGTAATCTTTTTCTGCTTTCCTTTCCTTCCCTCTATTGCTAGATATGTCTCAATTGCTATAAATATACTGTGCCAATAATCTGTTAGTAGAAAATGTTGTACAAACATAAAACAGAATCAGGATCTATGGAATATCTTCTTTTACAACTTGTTGAAATTGTTGTTGACTGCAGCAGCAGCGGGTAATAGGAAATGTTTTCCGAAGTTTAAGGAGAACGCAATTGTTGCCTTGACTAGAATTGTGTAGTTTCTGTCTAAATCAATGTAAATACATCTGTGTACAACACCGTATCAAGTAGAAAATGTTGCACAAACATTAAAATAGAATCAAAATCCATACTATGTCTTTTTACAGATATTTTTTCATTGTTTGTTTGTTAAGGACGATTGAATGGACTTCCGAACATTTCGTATGAACCAGCTCTTTCCATTTCCGATCTTTTTACCCAAGTAATTATTTTCACGAAAGGCACAATCCAACCATTCGATCATAACAAACCAAGACATAATCTTTTTGAAGCCCAATTTTTCCACCGGAAAAATTGGTAAATCCGTTTTCCCACTTAATCGGGATATATGACAGTTAAAAACAAATTGCAGTAGAAATACTTCTAAGGAGGGGAGGGGTGGATTCCACAGCTAATATATTCTTACATAAATTTTATTTCGAACGGTCAAGGATAATGAAGCGTGGCATTTTGAATCAGTGTCAAAATGGAAATCCGTTTTGTTATGGAGAAAAGCAACAAGAAAAAAAAAGAAAAAAGTCGAATTGAAAAAGAAATCCTAGGACAATCTTTGAACTTTTATAACCCTAGGCAACTACAATAGTGCCTGTAGGCGTAGGATTCAGAGTCTCTTGAAAGAATGAATTTGAATAGACTTAAGGCACTAATTACATTTTTTTTTTATTTTTTTAGCTCCTGTTTGCGTTGAACCAACATCAGCAACTATGAACTGAGGAAATGCCTAACCTTTTTACAGTCGTCCACATCAGAAACGCATTTTCTACAGTGAAAAGGTTTTGAGCAAACACAGTCTGTTTTGACGAGGTTACAAGAAAAATAATAGCAAATAGTATGTTCCAACCAAGATACATTAAATAGGAGAGATATTGTAATTCCACTGACATCAACAATCAATGTAACAGGAGATATTAACAGAAATGATGCGTTAAATTTGAAACCATTTTTTGCAGTGAATGCATTTTTGATTTGTTAGCTGCCAAGAAATGTCCCTGTTGTATGTGTTCAACGAAAATGAAAGTAGTAAGGAATAAATAATCAAAATCTAAAATCATGGGACAGGAAACAAAAAATACTGTTCACAAAAGAGGTAAGTTCTTACATTTCATTGCTTTAGCCTTTTAGATTATTCTCAAAATCGTTTTTTCAGTATATGCCAGTCTTTTAACATAAGATTGCTCTTATCTTTTGCAGAATCTGCAAATCTGCTGGCCTCCCATTGCCTGTGAAAAAAGGCTAAAGCATTTCTTGAACATTTAGTAACCTTTATCCACTCATTGACAACTTTCAATAGAATAGACCAATATCATTATTCTTTGCTTTATTTTGTCCCATAGAGCCAATCTACAGCAATTTTTACGGATTTCCGTACTATTAAAGAAGATATTCAACCTGTACGGAATACGGAATTATCTTGAAATATTGTAGACAAGGAAAGGGGGCTTACAGAAGTATGTATAAATTAAAAGAGACTAAAGTGGGCTTTTCTAAACCCAGTTTTTGCGGTACTGGGTGTAAGTAGAGCTACATACAAATACGGCCCTAATAAATACAACAATAAAAGATCCTCTAGCAATCTAGCAAAAGCCATCTAGCAAAAAGTAAAATCAACTGATTGTTGTTTTTTTTTTAGATGGAGAGATTGCATATTGACTACGAAGTACTAACTGACTTTTCTAGACGCCTACTCATTCCTTGAATTGGAACACTTAAGCAAACATAAAAAATACTTGGAATTTTTTAGACCAGACAAGGAATACACTAAAACAACAATTTATAAAGTGTTTTTTTTTACCTTTTGCTTTCTTTTAAGGACTTGACAGTTTCTGCTGCGGATGGTTGAAACAGCAACAAATATCACGGCAAGAGGCCAATACGTTAATATCTATACCAAATACTAAAAAATAACGACCACAGTTATACCTTCACCCCCAAAAAAATCTTTTACTTACTTTGCTATCAATGGAAGTAACAAGTACCAAAGAGTTAGAATAATCAATAAATTTTTGATAATTATGCTTATATGTTACCAGGTTAGACAGAAATACAAGAAACTTATAAATTACGTCCTCAATCAATTTAAAAAAGCAGAAAATAAACATTTTTAGTCCTCCCGAAGTCAGAATATGCTTTATTTTTAGCATGTCAGTGTGTATTTTCTTCCCAAAAAGCCATTTAAGAGGTTTTTATTGTATGCCTTAACTTTTGGTCCAACCAATTAAAAGTGCCAACAACACTTCCTTGTTCACTCTCCATTTCAAATGAAATGCCGACTTGACTTTTCCATTTTGTGCGTGTTAAATAAATGTTAAATTTACAATCTTTTATCATAATTGAGCTTTCTACTCGCTTTTGAAGATTTCTGTAAGGGAAAGATGATTTTGACACCTTCAGTTCAGTATTAACTGAACCGCTATTAGAGGTAGTAACTTGAAAGCTCCATTTGAGTAATTTTAGTTAAAAGCAAAATTTTGAAAAATCTTAAGAAGAATTCTTGGAGAGAACCTATAAAGATAATAAATACACGACATTGATTGAACTGAAAAAAAAAATCATGATTGATATTATGCTTTTAGAACAAATAACAGGGTTCCAAGAAGTTTCTAAGATGACAGACTCTTTACGAGGTTAGATAGAAAATAGGAACAGCGCGTAAATCGTACTCCGATCTTTAGCAAAGTCGGTAACTACGTTTGGCCCACATAGTTCAAAATTGATCGATATGTTTTAGATTAATGTTCAAAATGAATCGGTATGTTTTAGATTAATGTCTAAAATTAATCAAAGTTAATCGGTATGTTTTAGATTAATGTTCAAAATTAATCGGTATGTAATCGGTATATTATAGAAAAAAACTAATCGGTTTGTTTTTGTTTTTAACACAGGTGGTATGAGAACAACAAGAACTTAAAATAATTATACACCACCAGCGGGCTGAAACGACACCAGCGGTCAGATCATAAAGACAGCCGCCTGTCTTTATGATCTACGTTTGGTCAACAAGAAATTAAAGAAAATATAGAAGTTACATATATAGCTTTGTTGATGTTTGAAAACAAAATCAAGATTGAAACTTAGAATAAACCTGACTGTGAAAAAAGCAACTAAAAAGATCGTTATAAACAGCATGATTACTGAAAAACTTGGCTACTGAAATCTAGTATAACTAACACGGAAATCCAGAAGAAAAACATGTCTGGGTTAAAACCCGTAATGAGTGAGTGAGATTTCTCTTAGATACGGGTGTCTAATCACAAAAAAGTATTTTAAAACGCCAAAAGTGTTAGTTCACTCCGTAATTTACTTACTTGAAGAATAGGGCAATTGAGTAACTTCAAATGCTTCAGGCTTTTTAAACAGCCAAAAGACTCAATTTCTCCCCATTCACAGATCAAGCAATCGTTCAATGATAATTTCTCTAGTTTGGTGAACATACTTTCATCGATTGTCTCCCATACTTCTTCACTCTGGTTTTGCATGAAATACAGCTCTTTCACATTTGGAAAAAAGCGTGAAAGATAATTTAATTCCAGTGGTGATAGTCTATTCTTCGAAAAATGTAGCACCTCAATGTTCTGAAATGATAGATCTTGGTCTGCCTTTCCAAAGTCAATTGATGTTGAATCAAGATGCAGCCTTTTTAGCCTACAAAAGAAAGGCTAGGCTTCACTCCAAAGGAGTCTCGGTTTTAACAAAGCGATAAATAATTAAGGACACAGCAAGTGAAACAATATAGTTAAAGTTCTTAGTAAACTAACTCAAACACGGATCTAGAGCAAGTTTCTAAGGGACGGAGGCAATGTAACAAGGGCACCAATAATTGACCAAATTGACAAGTTTATTTAATAGAAAAAAGTAAAAAAACGGAATGAAGGCCCCAGAAAAAAATATAGGGGGTCCCCCTGCCCCCTGGATTTACCCCTGAGCTAATATTGCGATTTAAGGCTTCAAGAGCCGAGGGGAGGCCCAGATTAGACCCCAATCTCCTCCACCTAAAGGTCGAGACAAATTACGAAAAAAATTTTGTCCTATAATGAGCTACAGGACTTTAAAAACTCCTCCTATGACATATACCCCCTTAATAAAAATCTTGGGCAAGGTCCTGGTAAAATTTATGATTATTGCGTTTGGAGCAAGCAAAAATAAGAAAACATATTCTTAATTTACAATAGTATCTTTATCTGAAAATAACCTTGTAAAGGATTGACTTTTGAATCCCATTCAATTTTCTTATTTACAAAGTGTAGAGAAAATTGTTTTTTTTCTGTTTTCTGAACTTTTCATAACCTTATTTTTAATAATATTTTCAACTGATCTTTCTCTAAATCTGTTCATTTTATGCATGCATTGATATTAACAAAATTAACATCATCAAACAAGAATATTATAAAGTTGTGTGTCAAATTTGTTAATGTAATATTTTAAAATTCCTTAGGATGGCATTTGTAGGGCAACTACGATGAAATCCTCAGGTTTCTGGTATTCTTACCCACCTCATATCCGTAGCCACCCACAAATCATCTTAAATGCACGAAGAAAAGTCCTGTTCTTTGCCTTGTTGTATTTAACCACGACGGGTAGATACTCTTTTATACCCTCATTTGCCGAGTGGCACATTACAAGTAGGTAGTGGTGATGAATGTTGTCTCTCTTTATTTTTTTTTCTCTTTGAACTGCTCTCAGTGTTACAGGCAATAAAACTTCGTAGTTAAATTATCTTGCTAGATATTATCTTGCTAGAAAATAATACTAGAGTGACAAGTGATCACAATCACAGCATTTCATCTACCTATTTATCATGTTATCTCCAATCTTTATATTTATTTGATGAAAATACAAATTCGGCTATTTAAGCTTGTGACTAATCCTTTAAAAAAAATTGTTCATTCATTCAACGGTACTCGTGTCTGAGAAAAAATAATCAATGCTATTTAACGTTATCTAACAATACCCAATTTTCTCTCCATTTTTAGTATTACTCTGTATTGCTATCCTGCTTGGCGGACTATACTTAAATGCATTTTACTTTTTTAATTCAACTAGAAAAAGTTTTAATTCCTATAAGAGTCATGTTAAAGCACTAAACATTTGATTTTATTCATGCTATCACATGTACGTATCTAGAATTTTGTTCGGGGGGGGGGGGTATTTCTTTCGGAGGAGTTTTAAAAAATAACTTCAAAAGACGCATGAAAAGCTTGTTTATAAGCGTTTTTAGGAATCAGACACAAATTTGGGAAAGGGGAGGGTTAAACACCGTAGGCACCGGTGAAGGACCTTATCCTTCCATCTTCCTTTAGCTGAAACCTTTTTCTCATCAAGTCCTGGGCATTTCGACCCTCTTCTCCTGAAACAGTAAAATTTACATAAATGGACCCTTTTTTATGCTATGATGGCACGAAAATTGTCCTAAAAAGAATCTCCCCCCCCCCATTTCAAAGTCCTCGGCCCGGGCTAGTCCGTATTAACTTGATATTCGACTTGTGATTTATGTCTTATATTTGTCTTTTCTCAAAGTGAATGAAAGATTCAGATTTGGAATTTATGATTTAGAAGATATGGAAGATCTGTATTTTCTGTTTAGAATTGATAACAAATATTGACTTAATCACTGTGTCGATTTGTAATCCTACCGTTTGTAATGGCGATGTGGCATAGAAATAGCTTATGAAAAAATTCGAAGCTTTCGAGAAAATTAGCAAATATTACTTTAACTAAAAATTATATTTGCTGTTAAACTATGATACGAAAAAGGAACGAAATAGGGGGAAAAGAAGGACGTTTTTCTTGGTATAGCGCGGATGCTGTGCTGACGCCGTATGAAATAATTCAGGTCAAATTTGGAAGCGGTCTGGGATATTTTTTACACGTATCGCTCACGTTCATTGCGGATCGTCAACTTGATTTTGTTAACATATTTTTAGACATTTACAGGATTCTTGATGTGAACTAGTCATATTCAAGACATACAGAAAAAGCGGTAACAACACAATTTTTCCTTCTCTGAAGAAACTAGTATTTTCAAGATGAGAGTTGTGACACGTGAAGACTGCTATATTCATCTTTCTACTTACTGCAAAGAGCGTTAGAGTTCGGGTTTTGCCAAGTGAAACATAACAAATAAATTCTTCAGCAAAACAAATGAAGAAGATAATCCTTCTTGAGGTTATAGTACTTTGAGGGTCGTATGCGCATAATCTACCAAATGAATTTCATTCAGAGTGAACCAACAAGAGCCTAAAAAGCTATTCAAAATTACTCATCTAAGGGAGACAAACCCTGGGCTTACTGGAGTTCTTTTTTAATAAATGAAACACATTCTTCAGTAAAGTACAGAGTTGTTCCTAAGGTTAATGCACTTTGAAAGTCGCATGTGCATGATACAACAAGAGAACGAATAAAAAATCCTTTATGATCGATCCTTCAGCAAAACATATTTTTCAGAAAAAAAAATTAAGGCGAGAGAACAGGTTTATTCAATATGACATACGCCATTGGCTGATAGTTTTCAGTGTCTCGATATTTCTAGATGTTTTTGTCTGAACTAGTCGAACCTGCGAAGCGAGCTCGAATTCGCTTTCTGGCAAATTAACAATAATCATTAAAGTCTTCAGCATAATGCAATAAAAAGAGACATAATCGTAATTTTATAGCCCTTTGAGGGTTATTAGTAAATCCTAAATACAAAAGACTCACTCAGGACAAATCTGTAAGAGCCAAAAAAGTCCTTCCGATGATAATAAACAATTATTGAGAACTAAAACTTCCAATCTTGAAGCTACAAATCCTTTGTCCATCATTTTGATTTCATGCAGAGGATTCCGACACAAGTTTAATACTTTCAACAAAGGAAAATGTTCCAAGATTTCTGGAACCTAAAAAAAAAAAACAAGGTCATGAGAGGCTGTAGACGCAAGGATCCGTATTGAAGTGAAATAAGTCCATTTTGTCTTGAAGACCCTCCGATACCTCATAACACAGAATGTTCTAAACGGAAGCACAACCGTGCAAGCTAAGCTCAAGGCTGTATTCAAAAAATATTATTTTTATACAGGCATTTAAATAGCTTAGCCGATAAATAGGTCATAGGAGTTTTAAATACACCCATCTAACCTTCGAATTCCAAAGTTTATTTATCATTATTATTATTATTTTTAGACTCCATTCATTCTGATCCTCCAGATATGATATTAAAACCCTAGTAACTTGTAAACAAAATAATGGTTAATAATACGTCTAATTTTGGTGCACATCAGGGAACTTCGTCAATTCAACTGGAACAAACGGAATGTTTTTTTCCCAGTTGAAAAATGTTTGGAAGAATAGGAAGATAAGTCTGCAAACCAAGATTAGAACATTGGAAGCTACAGTGATGACAGTGGTTAAATATGGTTCTGAAGCATGGGCACTCCGAAAAACGGAAGAAAATTTGCTAGATATTTTCCAGAGAAATTCCCTACAGATTGTTTTGGATATCCGACTGACTGACCGTACTTCAAACCGTAGGCTATACGAAAGGTGTGGTTCAATCCTGCTTTTTAAGGCTATAATGAGGATGAGATGGCTAGAACACGCTCTGCGGATAATGGATGGCAGATTGACTAAGATTGTCCTTTTCGACGACCGTCTAGAGCAAACAGAAAGCAGACCGTCCGCGGTTGGGGTGGGAGGATGTCGTAGAAAAAGATTTAAGGGAAATGAGAACCTCCCAGGAGGTTGTAAAACGGGAGTCTTTGAATAGATTTGGATGGAGGGGGAGTGTGCGTATCTGTGTTGGCCTCAGGCGGCTTGGTGTTGCGGTAAGTTATTAGCAGCAGCACTTGTAGTAGTCTACACTCCTTCCGGCCTGTATTTTTTTTAGAAACCGTTTGACCTGAGGTAAAAATAACTGGTAACTTTGACATAAGAAAAAAATGTAATATACCTTGAAGATCCACGTTGTTCTCTCATTGGAAACCAAAGAGTTCCGCACAAGATAGTTTGCTTACCAACATATTAGCCAAATTCATAATTTTTCTCAAGTTGCTTGATCCCATTTAACCATATTATATGAATTATTCTATTGCACTATTTTCAATTGCATTGCGACATCTCCATAGAACGTTTTCCTGATACTTACCTTAATTTTTCCAAAACCATCATGATAAAAACAATCCCAAAGAAATTTAATGTCCAATTTTGCACTGATGTGTATTTGCATTGTTGTATATTTAAAAACAATCCTTTTAAACATATAAGATGAGAAATCTGATGCAATAGTCTAAGACATAGCATCAATGTTTTACAAGCAAGAAAAATGTAAAATTACTGTTTTTTTCTTAAAAATAAAAAAAAATATATTCCTCAAAATATACTGTGAATCAAATAAAATGCTTAAAACAGGTTTAACGAACGGATCCAGAGCGCTCGCTTTCAGAGGGGAGGGGGGCATGAATACCTGTTTGATGATTAATATTAGACGACGTAACAAATTTGAATTATCTCAGCCAGAGCTAAGATTATGAAAAAGTTTAAAATTGCAACATTTAAAGCATTTCATTGTTTAAAATCTGAACATTCAAAGAATTTCATTTTTATGCTCTAGATTCTAGAGTCTAGAATACGAAAGAAAAATAAGATACGACACATTTTGGACTAGTTCGTCACTTTTCAACAAACATTTTAGGTCTTCTTTTTTTACATATTTACTTTAAAAGAAAACTAAGTTATACAAGGCAAATTATATCAAAAAATCAATTGAAGAAAATGAAATAAAAACATTAAAATTTACGAACTGACTGAGTCATGCATCATTATCTCTATCTTAATTCACATAAAAGATATGCTTTTGTCAGTATAATAGAAATTTCGGACCAAAACTATATATACTGAGTAACATAGGAGAACAAAGGTCCAACCTTCATGGGAAATCAGAAAATTTTTAACTAGGTGTCAAAAATACGAAAAGTAAGTTTTTAGGCATCCTAGAAACTCACAAAAATTAAGTTCATTATGCTTCCAAGACGGAAGATGTCCGTTCGTACCAACCTCTAGGGGGAGAAGGAAGGGTCTCTATCCCCTATTGTGTGCATTTGTGCATTTATGCCAGGTCATCCAGAAGTTGGGGAGGATTTCTCTTTAACAAAAAAAAATCATAATTATTCAAGTTGCTTATTTTTTTTTTAAAGCATAATCTACTACAACTACAAGTACAATAAAATTTCCAATTTGACGACGTGGGAAAGTACTAGTTCGAGTTCCAAAATATTCACTGAGTTTTCTGCATACTTTTTCAAACTTTCAATGAATTGTCAACTTATCGCGAGTTTGGCAACAACAAAATATTTTTTAATCTTCGTGTTGCTAATGATTTTACTAAGGACTTAGAAAATGTTAAATGGCCACATTTCTGATAAAAAGAAAAGCCTGAACAAAATCACACATTTCCTTTTTCATTCAAAAAGAAAAATGTCGTTTTACTTTTGGGTAACTCTACAAAAGATCCTTGGTCGTCTACTGGTGTTGTTCTAAATTATAATAGGTTACCACACCTCACAAACATCCACAATTTTGGGGTAGACCAGTAACTGCTACAACCTGGAGTTTGAAAACAAAAGACAATTTTGACTGTTTTAAGTTCCTAACCTTTTAAGGAGACTTATTAACCACTTATTTTTTTAACAAAACATTATGTAACATATCCACAGAAGCTGTATTTACAAACACAATATTTGGTACTATCGGTTAAAGAAAAAAATACTAATACATAAATGCGCACCATTACTTTGCCCTATTCATTTCACTTGGAATTAAAGCAATCTTTCCTGCTATGCAAGATAATATTCCTTTTCTTACCTTGCATAAACGGTGGTAGTGAGATTCAGTCGGCTAGTAGATACTGTGACAACTATGACATGATGCCATATAGCGGGTAGTTTCGTCGGCTATTGGCGGTCTGATCAATCATTTGATTCCTCAATACTCGCAAGAGAGCATGCGTTATTTTCTGCCTAAAGGCACGCAACCATATCTTATTACAGAGACAGCAGGCTGTCAATAGACTTCATTAGAAGGTAATAATTTTTATATGCAGTTTCGTTAGTATGTTCTGTTCTTTCTCTTGAATCAGAGAGCAAGGTGTAACTTATAAGAAAATGATATTTTTTGGAGGGGGTAAAGGGACTTCATTTAATTTTTAATAGTACTTTCTGGTCATTTTGAGCTTGAATTTTAACAGGTATTTGTATCTGCTGAGCTTAAGTTTAAAATGGCCTTTGCTTTACTTTGAAAAACTAATGTTTCGGAGAGTTTTTTTAATTAATTTTTGTTCGTTTTTGATTGCAAAAAGTTTCAAGTTTTTAAAAATTCCTTATTTCAAAATAAAACTCAACCTCGGGGTTTTTATTATCTGATGTTTGAACTATTTTTTAAAAAATGGCTATCTCAAAATTTTTATCGGATGGATTTGGGGAAAAAAGGACATGGGGGGGGGGGGCTAATTGCCCTTCGGTCTCTTTTGAATATTGAAAAATGAACTAGAACTTTCTATTTTCAATCAAATGAGCCCTCTCTGAAGTTTATACAAGCATCCCTTTTATAAGAACCTTGCATACCCTCAGAGTATAACTTACAACGCCTGCCCCTTGGCCCTGGGGGGTTGTGTCGACCCCAAAGTTTTAATATCTTATGTTTGAAATATTTTTAACAAAATGGTCACCTAAAATTTTTATCGGATGGGTGTATCCATCCGATAAACCCAAAGGCATGGAGGGTGGGAAGGGCTAGTTGCCCTCCAATCTTTTTTTTACTCTGAGAACATGAACTACAACTTTTAATTTCCATTCAAATGAGCCCTCTCTGAAGTGTATACGAGCATCCATTTCATAAGAAACATATACAGCCCCAGGACATAGCTTATAATGCCTGCCCCACGGGGCCTGGGGGTTTGTGTCGACACAGGAGTTTTCGTTATCTGACATTTGAACTATTTTTAAAAATGGCTATCTCAAAATTTGTATCGGTTGGCTTTGGAGAAAAAAGGACGTGGGGGGGGGCTAGGGACCCTCCGATCTCTTTTGACTCTTAATAGTTGAACTAGAACTTTCAATTTCAATTTCAAATCAGCCTCTCTGAAGTTTACACAAGCATCCCTTCCATAAGAACCATATATGCCCCCAGGGAATAACTTGCAACGCCTGCCCCCGGGCCTTTTGTGGTTGTGTCGACACCGGAATTCCTTTTATCTGATCTTTGAACCATTCTTAACAAAATAGCTATCTCAAAATTTTTTAGTATTCGGTATTGCCCTCAAGACGGTGGGGGGAGTGTCCTGCTCAAAGATATAATTTCCAGAATTTTCAACTATGTTGAAAAAAAATGACTATCTCAAAATTTTGATTGGATGTGTTAGGGGAAATGGTGGGCATGGAAGGGATTTTACTTGCCTTGCAATTACTATCGACTATTATAAAGGGCACTAGCCATTTCCATATCCAATCAAATGTGCTCTTTTTGAAGTCTCTAAGACAAGGATATTTACAAAAACCTTATATCACCCCAGGGCATAACTTATAACCCTTACCCTGAGGGTGGTGAGGGGAGTGTCCTCCTCAAAACATAATTTCTATCTGGATACCAACTACGTAGAACAAAATGGCTATCTCAAAATTTTGATTGGATGTGTTTGGGGAAATGGTGGGCGTGGAAGGGGTGTTAGTTGCCTTACAATCACTTTTGACCCTCGAAAAGGGCACTAGAACTCTCGAACTCCAAACGAATAAACCCCCTCCGAAGTTAATGTGACGACCCCTTCCATACGAAGTGCCTCTGGGAAAAAAATATAATAACAATGAAATATAAAATATTGAAGCCGTATGGCCTTTACTATAGGCAACGCTATAATGTTTTCTCTGATCTTCCAGAAGGGTGAAATATAGAAGATATGGGGGAAAGCAACAGTATTGTACAGCGTTGCGATATAACGGTGATTGAAATGAAGCTTAGCAGAGACTATGGAAGCATAGGAAGTTGATATGCGGCGTTTGATGACTTCTGTTAGGACGAGTATGAGAAATGGTATTTCCGATGGGAATACCAAGATAAGCGATTTGGTCCAACGGGCAGATCTTTGAATTCCCAAGTACAATTTCATGAGGAAATGGGCCTTTCCAGTTAAAATGCACGACGTCAGACTTATGCAGCGTTATATTCAACACCAGATTTTAGATATTTTGCTCGCAGTTTTTGAAAAGTTTTCAGAAATTTTGTCGGAAGTTCGACTAAAGTTAAAAATATCATCAGCATATGTGACTAAGGAGATATTGAGGACAGAGAGAACACAAGACATCTAACACTGGTCCTGAGCCTTGAGGACATGAGCATTGAAATAACAAGGTGAGGCGATTCCACCTGCCTGGCTCCTCCTTTAACTGGTAAAGACCTGTCCAATGGCCTTGCCATTTCATCTTGCTTGAGAGGGATTTTAAGACGGACTCGTAACTTAGCATACATATCTCTTTGAGACCTAATGATAGCCGGATTTACTCCTGTTTTAACAGCCATTGAAAGCATAAGGGGGTGGAGTCAAAGGCGTGGCGAACATCATGAATAGCCAAGGCGAGTGAACTACCTGTACAAGAAGCATCAAGCAGAGTATTAGCAACTATTGCAAGGGTGTCTGCAGATCCAATGCCATGTTGAAAACAAAATTGATGTGGAGGTGTGTAGTATTTTTCTTCAAGCTCTTTTATAAACAGTAGCTCATAACGCTTTCACAAACTGGTTGAAAGGGTTATGGGCCTGAAAGATGAGTATTGATTGGAGGTTTTTTGCTTTTTTGGAATATACAACTAGACCCCGGCGCCGTGCGGATAAGGAAAGATCGGCAGCAGTGGGGGTAAAAATTGCAGCAGCAGTGCGCCGCTGGCACGATCATTGTTGACCGCAAATATTTTTGTTTTGATCAGTCTTTCTCACATCCCAGCTTTAATTTAGCTTTTGAAGACACATTGAACTAAGTTGACTTAAAGTTTTGCACGTATTCTTTTGAGCAACGCTAAAAGCCTTAACTCTGTTAATATGAAGAAACTTAAACATTTAAGAGATTTTTGAAAAATTTTTAATTACAAAGTTTCTTTCCAGAATCCTAATTTCTTAGAAATATCTGGGTTTTAAAAGTCCCATTCCACTAGCCTAAGATCCAAAAATAACCCTCGTGGGAAAAAGAAGAGAATCTCTCCATTACTAGCCACCTTCTCCCGTATTCACCTTTTATATTTAATGCTAGTCAACCTCCCTCCCTAAAACCTTCTGTTCAATAAGAAGTTAATATTACTATCCTAGATTATGGAAGCCACGCCTTAATGATGTGGAAATTTCTATCCTATAAATCTAAATACGCTGATGATATGTCTATACTACAGGTTTTCAAGAAAATGTAAATGCTATATATGTGATATTCTTACAACTTATCCAGTGAAGCTTCTCCCAGGAACCGAAGAATATATGAAAATAATTCCTCGATTCTCCCTTTTAGTTTACTGAAGTGTTCTTTGTCGTTTTTTAACACTCACACCCTTCCCCTACACTTTGATTGCTTCTCACTCTAAATTCCTTGGTATTACCTTGTCATAATCTTAAATAGATTACTCATGTAGACACATTAGAAAAAGCATTAACATATCACACAGCCTACTTAAGGTTCATTCAGAATTCAGATTCTCAGTAAATCAAATTCGCCAGATTTACATACCATTGTTTCTATTTTATTGTAGAATATGTGATCTATTTTGCATACTTGTCTGACTGAAGGAAATTAACCCAGAATCAATTTTTTAAGTACAAATGGCTCACCATTTACTTTTGAAAGAACGCATGTTTAAACACCATTGTGCTTCTGCTTTACCCCCCCCCCTCCCCCGGCTCAATAAATAATTCCTCTAGAAGTAAGAAAAGCCCAAAGATCCTCTTATTTACTTAAACTTGTTGCAAAAGGTATAGGTATAAAAAGAGTTTTATACTCTCTTTTGTTTCTTATTTCAAAATTTATTTAAGAATTTTTCTCACTTCTTTTTATA
This sequence comes from Artemia sp. Qi Xiang Cuo, assembly GCF_049724085.1. Lineage (NCBI taxonomy): Eukaryota > Metazoa > Arthropoda > Branchiopoda > Anostraca > Artemiidae > Artemia > Artemia sp. Qi Xiang Cuo. The sequence continues at coordinate 47,518,620 of NC_142801.1, read as the reverse complement.
TTCTTATCCCATTTTACACATTGCTTAACCCCGTTTGGCAGCTTTTACATTCTATAACGTTATTATGTTTCCTCTTTTACAGTATTATCATTTGACAATCGGGTATGCAATGCAGTGTTGATTGGTTTAGTGATTTGTAATTTGACATGAAATTAACTTTGACATTTAGGAACTAGCCTTAGAAAAAGTAAGCTTAATTTTTCAAATATTTTTTGTCAAATATACATTGTCAATGCACAATGCATATTCAAAAGAAAGCAAATTTTGAGAAACATCAGTATATGCTGTTGAAGCACTGGTTATTTCTTAACATAATTTCATAGAAAGTAACAATAAAAGTGGAAATAAATACATATAGTATCTATGTGCTAGTGGCATTCAAGTATTATACAAATATCATGAAGACAAATAGAAACTGTCAAAGCCCAATAACAACCCTTCCCCTGCCCCTTTTAAGAGACCAGTGCATAGGAACATTTAAACAAAATGTGACTTCATAATGAAACTTTCTTTGAACATTTCTTTACATATACTCTTCAGACAAAATATTGGTAAATTCACCCCCCCCCCCGAAATTTTTGCGAGTAACTGTGCAATCTTTTAAATAATACACACTTGCAGTTGGTACAATGTTACAGCAGGAACACAGAAAAACATAAAACTTTAATGAATTTGCATTTAGAATTGAAATTTTTACTATAGAATATTCAGTTTTCTTGGATGTAGGTACTACAGGACTGACATTTCTGTATAATCTATCAAACATTAAATTGTACATAGCATTCATAATATGATTTCAATTTTAAAGGCTGAGTTACAAGCTTGCATTGTGAGACCAACATCAAAAGCTATTATTACAATACTTACAATAGTCTAGACCATAACTTACAGATGTCAACTGAAGGTTGTTGCTTGACAAGTCCAGTTCCTCACAAGACCCTATCAAATCTTGAACAGCTGGAGTGTTCATATCACCAGTAGAAGCGATGTTTCTCTCATTGATACAAATCTGAAGTGTTTTTTTTATTTTTCCAGCAACCAAAATATGGGAACTAACAGGTTCAAGACAAGAAGAGTCTAAGTATTTTAAAACAATTTCATCAGCTAATGTAGCCAACTCCCCCATCTACAAACAGAAAATTAAAGAAACCATTAGTAGAAACAATTCGAAGTGTCAGACTGGCACCAAAATTTGGTATTGTTCATACTGACACGCCAGCATCCACCTCCTAATGGACTTTTAAAGACACAATTCAGTCAGATTTTTTTTTTTTTTTTAATAACACCTTAAAACACGGGGAAAGGTCAAAAATAGCATGTAGGAAATTCACAAAATAAATCTTATGTGTTGTGATTCTGAAGGTTCTAGTTGACAATAGACAGAAGTTACCTTTGAAGTAAGGGCAAATCCAATCAAGCTGCTTGTTGTCATTTGACTACTTCAGATATCAAATCAAGTGACAATATAAAAAAGCTCTTACTCTTTTCATTTTTGTAAAGCCAAAAAAAAGACTATGAGGTATTAGTTGTGATTTATAGTCATAAACAATGTAATTGCTACCAATATTTAGGGTTTAGTCAACAACTATTTTTCTTTATTTACAAGATATTGTAATTTTAATAGGAAATACTCTTGTACGAATTCTTTATGGCATTAAGAAAAACAAATACATTTTAGTTTAATACTTCTGTACTATTCCCTAATTCCTTTTGCACAGGCCCTAGTCTAACTATTGTTCTTTGGAGGTCTCTAGAATGGTGTAATTTTTCAGTTTGTTTTGTATGGAAAATTTGATAACTCCCCCTTGCCCCAACAAAATTTCTGCTTATGTGACATTCTTCTGGGTTTCCTATTTTTTTTCTAAACAAAATAAAAAATACTGTGGAGTACAAACAATTATGAAATAAAAAAGAAAACAACATAAAAATTACCATATAAATTTTTACAACAAAGAATCCTTTTGATGAACTTCAGGAACAAAAGATGACAAAAAAAAAGATCATACTCAGAAAAAAAATTCAAATTTCTTATATGAGACCATTTACTTTGGATCTTATACAAATGAGGCCAAAATTATGCAACAAATAACTGTTTCAGTAACAATGGTAAACAAAGTAAAAACTTGCAGTGCCTGAAACATACGACACATAGTATATTGCAATGCTTTTTTCACAATAAAAGAGCAGAACCCAAAAGGAAAAAATAATAGGAGAACTAAAATTGTTATATAAACTACTAAGACCCTTTGGTCATATATTCCTTTTTTAAGCAAGATTTTCAAAAGTACTACTTTTAGTTTCTTTAGTGCTCTATTTATCAGGAATGAACAAATAGAAGAAAGTGAGTATCCAAACAAAATTTCCAGCCAACCCACTAAGGAAAAGAAGCATTTTTGAGATTTAAATTACCACTAGAAAATGACTATTAAAATGTACAACTCCCACTTTGAGCATTTAATTGACTGAACAACAAAAGGAAGATGCAACTTAAGTATAGAAAATAATCAATTAGGCTTCCATGGCTATGGACATATAAACTAGACCATTAAGCAGCGTTCACAAGCGTGTCTAGCTAGAGTCCCATGTCTAGACCCGTGTCTAGCCAGAATCCAATGTCTAGGCAACGACCGTTCACATGTAAAATTCGGTGCTTAGCTAAAACTACAAATTTAGTTTCAAAGTGTCATTTCTAGCCAATCAACAGAACTTATGCGGGCAAAATTTTCAAATATTAAAATCTCTGTTTTTACTGTCAAAATATAATGGATGAGATAAGCGAAACAATTGCCTTAGTGTGCTTCATTATTATGTCTGGTGTTGTATATTTGCCTAAGATGAAAAAAAAAACAATTAATTAGAAAACAAAAATTAAATTTCAGTTTACAAATGTAAACAAAAATGATGAAAATAGTGGATCTTGACACATTTTGATTGGCTGTAATCGAAAATCCTAGAAATTGAGTTCTAGAGGCTAGAACTCAATGTCTAGCCAAGGGCCTTGTCTAGCGTGTCTAGATAAGTGCCGAATTTAACTTGTGAACAGTTGTTGCCTAGACATTGGATTCTGGCTAGACACGTGTCTAGACATGGGATACTAGCTAGAGACGCTTGTGAACGCCGCTTTACCAAAAGAACATTTAATGAAGTTATGCTGATAAGCATACAAAGGTGGGATTAGACCCACCCTCATTATAATTTGTATAGAGCTAAGTGAATCATTCTGTGGAAGCCTCTAGCAAACAACTAGTCTTTGGACAAACTTGATTTTTAATGAATGAATGGTTTATTTTAAGACTAATACTCAATAGCTCAAATAGCCAAATTTGCATTCTTGTCAAATAAATATAAAAATAAAAAATAACATGATCAATAGCTACATAAAACAATGACATACTGTATACTTGTTAGTCAAATATTTGGGCAAAATAAAAATTATATTTTCAAAGGAAGTAGTTAAGATAGGTGAATGTTTAGCAGTTAAATTAAGCTAGATAGTTAAGTAGTTAATCTAGGTAGTTAAGCTAATCCCTGAAACTTTCATTCATCTGACTTTACTATTTCCTTTAGAAATCAAAGAAAGTTTGCAAGGAAGTGATTATTCCTTAATATTAGGATAAACCTGCAGACCCAGCTTCTATTTTTTACAGTTATGCAATGGCAGAATTACATTAGTTAACTAACTGAATATGCCAATGATATCAAAAGCTAAAAGTGTACAATTTAAATTCTGTAAAACTAAAGCATGATCAGTCCTCAGTAAAGTACTAGTTTTTACAATTCTACAAATCTAGAGAAATATTGTAAGTAAGTTGATTTCAGCTAGTTTTGCAGACACGGGTTGCATAGCCTGCAAAGCAATAACTTTTTTTGTTCTAAACTTCAACTCTATTCTTTACTTCCATAAAAAAAACCTTCCTTTTTAATTATTTTTTGTTAATGTTATGTCTTTTTAAATATATGCAATAAACGTTACAAAAAGATCTAACTTAGGTGATAAAACTAAAGAAGTCAACACAATTTGTTATCAAAACTGGGCATTAAACATAGGTTTTACTTCCCACCTCTTTTAGACTTTCCTGCAAAAACAAAATGTGATTTTGTCACACAAAGAGGCCATGGGGGATATAATCATCAGAATCTTCAAAAAGTTGCAGATACAAAATTCAGTTATTTACAAAAATACTGTTCTATATAAAATTTATAGAGATTTTACAAAACTGAAAGATATTGAAAGAATTTTAAATGTATAAACTAATTTACCAACATTCAGGGCCATTTCTAGAGTTGTGGCACCTGGAGCAAAATAATTACAGCCCCCCTCCCAACTCCAGCATAAACAAAAAAAAGTCCCAGAAGCCCCAGTTATGGCACTTAGGGCAGCTTGCCCTGGTTGCCCCCCCCCCCTGTAGAAATTTGTGGTATTGGTATTGCAAAATTTATGTTGCAACAATGCAAAAGTTTTTCAAACTTCTCATAAGAAAGTATACTTTGTTATTTTTAATTTTTTCACTTTTAACATTTTGGAAGAACTGACCAATAAAATTATGTCGTTATGGAGAATACAAGAGCTAAAGAAAATCTCTAAATTTTTTGGGACCACTATCCCCCTCCCCTCCTCCCTGTCTTTAAAATATGCACCTGTGTGTAATGTCAAAAACCAGTGACCAATTCACAGACACCTTGACAGGTAGAGGAGGTAAAACCCCAATTGTAAAAAACTCACTTGGATACCAATTTCAATGACCCAATAATTTTCCAGTATCCTGCTAGTACTAAAGAAAGAAAAAATGACACATCAGGCTTTCAAACTCTTGTTTCAAAATTCCAAAAATTGTGGTCTTGTAATTAATTTTTACAGTCAGGATAAATGAGAGAGGCATATATTACCATTCGTGAAGCAGCTTTGAATTTGAGTGGAGGAACTTTATCACTAGGTCATTCTTTTCAAAATTAATTTTTAATTTTCACTTGCTAGGGGAGTTTGAAGCATCCAGTTAAGGATTTCAACCATGAAGATTCTAACGGTATGTTCCCAAGCCTATGATCCACTCTAGAAATGACACAAAGTCTCATTTTTGGTGCCATCTGCAACTTTCAGTTATTATGGGTTGTGATTTACTCAAGCAAAAAGGGTGTTGTCTGCTTTTTTAATTTTTCCACTCTAGAAAGTGACACAAAAATCCCCAATTTGATGTCATAAGGAACTTTCAGTTAATCAAACAGAAGGTTGCTTGCTTTCCAGTTTATTATGTGACATGAAAACTGATGTAAATGCTACATTTACAACACAAATTTTTTATTTTTGAGTGGAAAACCTGTACAATTCCCAAAGCATTGGCAATGCTGATGTTCAGTTGATATCTCACAGTCATATATTCTATATGCATTGATTCATTGTAGCACATGCTATATTTATAACACAAGAAATTCTGTAGCACAATGTTAATTGAAAAACCAGTACAATTTATCTCAAAGGACTGGCATTTCTGATGTTAAGTTGATATCTCACAATCTGACATAGCTTTTCCCCGTCTAAACAACTTGAGATTTTAAATACTTCCACCTTTCCTAACTCTCCTTTTAGCTAGATCTAAGGTTGAAAGAGGGACAGGCAGGGTTGCCGCTCATCAGGTTTTTTTGGTGCCACTTTGGGTGGCAGAATAGTGTCAAGTTTGTATAAAAAGTGTCATTTTCAAAATATTTGCCGCTCGCGACGCTTCGTGTCGCTCGCACTCATATCATCAAGCTTTTCAAATTGAAAATATTGGCCAATCCGCTTGGGATCACCCCTGCGTGGTTTCCCGCTTCTTTAAATTCTCCAACATGATATGTCGGATCCAATGCCATCTATCAACTACAAAAAAGAAATTTTGATTTTACTTAGTCGGTGCTGATTCTCGGCTTTGCGCAGCACTTCCACTCCTGTCAACTGTCCAGGCCTCCTTCTAAGAACCAACTAAAATAAAAATGTTGATATCTGTAAAACATGTGTCTTCGTACAGAAGATAACTTTATTATATATTTTTCTTAGCTGTATTTGTTCTTGGCGTGAAAAAGGAACGAAAAAAAGAGGAGAAACCTTCAGCTTTTTTCTTTTGAGAAAGTAGGAAAAATAGACATCAATACTTTTCAAAATTTAGAGTTTTTCATCCATTTTTTTTTTTTTTTTTTATAAAATGGACATCTGGATTATAACAGTGCATTCAGGTACTTGAAACTTTTCACGCTGAAGAGAATGCCAGGAGCATAGATTGTAGCTATAGATGACCCTATGATAAACACAACTAATAGTGGTTCAGACACTAACTCTTTCAAATAATTTATTTGGCAAAAACTAGTGGAAAAACAACAAGACAGCTATATCATCTAATCTGTTTCATAAGATCTGTCTAATAAGACAGCTATATCATCTAATCTAATTACAACCTGAATAGTTACCAAATGAAGTACTTGAATCAGACTTCTTCCATTTCTTTGCACGGGTAATGAGCTTGTCGGGGATATTCCATTGTTCAGCATCCGGCACCTCCCTCTTGACGTGCATGATGTCAGGGAGAAGTCGATTCCTAAACGGGGTTTAGACCATTTTTAGGGTTGAAAATTGCCGCTCTGCAGAGGCACTACTGTGTGGTAAGCTCATCATTACCCGCATAAACTTTGGCAAGGCAGTGAAAGCTGGATCTCCAGTTCCATCTTCGATAGATGAAAGACAATTCCAAAATTTCTGGACTGAACCTTTAGCAGCATCAAGCTCATCTTTTAAAGGGGAAGACGTCTCCATTCCCTGTTCAACAATTCCATGTTGATACTCTCTTCAAAGCAAGGTTCGAAATGCCGAAATAAAGCTATGATGGAGGGATTCTGGCCTGACATTGCTGTTTTGGGAGACAACCAGTCTAACATTTTTAAAAGTGGATCTTCACTGTCAATACGAGTTTTAATTTCACTGCATAAAGCTATGTAGAATGTGAGACAGTTCTTTTTAATGGAAGTGAGTCGCCGGTCATCTAATGTCCCTTTTTCAATGCTGTCAAAAACAAACATTCCGAACTGAGCTCCAAAGTAAATTTCTTTTTCAAGTTCTTAAAGTTCCTAGGGTTTGTGAAGTTAATTGCAAATGGTGATCCTTTAGCAAGAGTTAATCCTTCATCATTGATAAAATTCCGCGCAATTTCTGTTAATGTTTCCCCAACACATTTGATTAGTCGGTGGACTTTAACTTCAGTGCTTTGAAATTCTAAGTTAAGCCTGTTGGCTGTTGGAAGAACATAGGCGAAAAAGAAATAATACAGTTTTACAGACGGATCTTTCAAGGCTCCATACATTTTGGCGGCTTGCGGATTTCTTCCTTCCTGTGCAGGAATAGAGAAAACCAAACTCACCGCACTCCTCGGCTCTAACAAGTGATAAGCTATTCCTCAACAGCGAACCATCTATTTGTAGAAAGGGAAAGTAAAGCATACTCTGCGACATTGCAAAATTCTTGGACTTTCTTGAATTCTCTTAGCCGCTTAGCACTGCTGGAGACATAGGTGTAGATGTCTTTGCTGAACCTTACAATTTCTGCAGGAAGCTTTTCACAGGATGCAGAAGAGCATAATGCAAAGCTGTGACATATGCAACCAAAAACTGAGAGCCATGGAACGTCTTTCTTGATTTGAGCAGCAAGTCCATTATTCTTGCCGAGCATAACGCTTGAATTATCTGACGCAAATCCCACAATATTCTCCAAAGGAATGTTTCTACCTCTTAATACTTCATAAATGAGTTTCTTCAAGCCAGCAGCAGAAGCATCAGTAACGACTGGGAGAGCAAGAAAGTCCTCTTTTACTTCAGGAGTACTCATGTCATAATGACGAGCTATCATAACTAGAAACTTTGTGCCTGTTTTATCTGTACTTTCATCAACAATTAATGAAAAATTGCAGGCACGAAGTTTAAGACTAAGTTGGTCAATCCATAACATATGGAGCAATTACGTTTTTTAGAATGCAAGTGGTTTTTGTTCTTCCACATGCAATATGTTTTACAATAGAGGAGTCTGGTATAAACTTTTTCATAAGACCAGGCAAAGAATCCATGGATGTAATTTCATTATTGTTTGATACTATCCAAGCAGCCATTGCAATTTCAAGTCTAATTGCCTGTCTTGCAATTATAGCCTTCTCCTTTGCTTCTCCAATAAGCCTCAATTCACCAGCTTCCCCGTCTACTAATTTTACTTGATTTTTTAGTGATTGCATTTTTGTCAGGTGAATTTTGGTAGAAGCATGCTTTTCCATGTTTGATACACTTCCTGCAAGTACTTTATCACAATGCTTACAATATAGTTTGTAGCCTTTTGAACTAGGCTGAATCCACTCTCTTAGTTTCGGGTTTAACCATTTTTTATCAGTATATTTTCGAAGCTTTCTTACGCTCTTTTTGCATTTAGAGCTAGGCTTATCACTATCATTGGTGTATGAAGGTTCAGGTGCACTGTCATCCATCTCAATATCTCCAAGCACTGAGCCACAAGAACTAGATTCACAGTTGGGTTCAATCAGTTCTTTCTGTTGTTCCCGCTTTCGCTCAAGGTCCCAGTCTTTTTATTCGGCTTCCGAGTCTCTCTCCTCAAATTCACTTTGCTCCAAGTCAGTTTTCTCACTCTTAGCAGCAACATCTGGAACAGAAGATTGAATGCCCACTTTTGAGAAGAACTTCTGTATGTCCATGGCAGGATTTGTATCTGCAAATAATTAATTTTTAGGGACAGCAACAGTGGCTAATGAAATCTTTTTTTCTTATTTTTCTTCTTTTCCATTTTTAGAGTTTTGCTTACTATTGAGCCGGATTGCTCCTTACTTACAGTTTGTTACCATGAACTGCTTAATAATGTCAATTCAAAAACGGAATTTAAAAACTTGTGTGTAGCCAAGGATTTACCTTCGCATTAGATATCTTCTCATCATGCTCCCAGAAGCAGTGGCCATGTCTGTATCTTGAATTAGATACTAGTAGCCAACAAATACCTTGAGATGCAAGTACAAGTAAAAATACCTTACTGTGCATAATTTAGGGTCAAAATTTAGACAGGCTATTATTAGCTATGTTGGAAAGTGGTTAGCTCAGGGAAATGAACGGATGGATTTAGTCTACAGACCAACGTATGTCCTGGGAAGATATTTTGAAGTACCTAACTCCACTCCTTCTCTTTTCAGAGGGTACTGACCTTTGCTCAACTTTAAAAATATTAATATTACTAAAATGAAAGCTTGCGAAATAGTGTTCCAGTAAAATTGTAGTTTAGCTAGTTTTTACTTTTTTGGAAAAGGGTTAGGTTAGAAAAATGAAAATATCAGGGATAGATGTACAGACATAAGTATGTCATCGAAAGGTGTTTTGATGTACCTACCTCCACTCCTTTTCCCTTTTGAGGGTTCTGTTCTGACCTTTGATGACCCTTAAAAATATTTGTGTTATAAAAACTTGTAAAATAGATGTTGTGCCTAAATGGAACACAAGAAAACTGTTTTCAGCTACACAGTTTTGCTCAATCCTGCTTTATAATGTTTCACAGATCTGTATATACATTTCCTAAATTTAGAGATAAAAAAATTGGTTTGGCTTTGGTCTACTTAAATAGCTAGGATTGTGTTTTCAAGACTGAAACCAGACAAAAATAAACCAAAAACTTGAAATTAAAGTAAAATATTTTTTTGTCAAAATTCAAATGAAAATAAACAAAATAAATCATTAGAAACACTGAAGAAAATTCTTATTGGGCCTCTAAAATGAGGCTGAACCTTCTTTGATCAAGGCTAAAAAGGATTATTCAAGTTCTGATCACTATCTACTTAAAGATAGATTGGTTATTGGCAACTGGAAAACAGCTTGCCAATTGCTTTTGAAAAGAATTTTGGTAAGGTTTATATTAACAGAGTATACTGTTAGCTAAGAAATAAACTTACCTCAATAATCAGAATTGCATCCTGAATATAAATTTAACATGCTTTTAAGTCGCAAATAAAATTTATCCCACCCCTATGTATACCAATTCAGGGTATAAATTTGCAAATTAGGAGGGTGGGGGTAAAGTTCATTTCCGGTGCAAATGAATGCTAAATTTGGATTCGGGATTCAATTCTGACTATAGAGATAAATTTATTTCTAGCTACCTGAATAGTCTGTTAATATAAACCTATCCTTATCCAAACCTTAAACCTCATGAAGTGGAAGAAGGTGTCTTGGGAAGGAGCGTTAGAAATGCAACTAGGAATATTACCAAAAACGCTTTAAACCTGGGGTAGAAAAGAGGACAGGAGGTTTTTGACTGATAAATAATACGAGAATATGGTAAGGGATGTTGACAATGTATGAAAGTATTAACTAAGGAGGTGGGAAATGGAGGTCATGGATCAAATTGCCAAGGATATGGAAGATGCGACCAGACGGCATAATAGTAAAATATTGTTTTGACATATTAACAAATTGAGAGGAAGGAGTCAATCTCGACCTGTTCCAGTTAAAAAATATAAACGGGGCCTAAATTAGTGATAAGAAAATGTAAAAAAAGAGATGTGTGCAGAACATTTTGAGAATATGTTAGACTGTGATGAAGTAGCAGGATATGATAAAGAAAAGAAGGGAATTTTTTGACAATTCGGAAGTAAATGAAGATTTATTTTGCAGAGGAGGTAGAGACGGTGCTAAAAGGATGTAAAAATAATGAGGCATCAGGTGCTGATAGTCTTGCCAGTGAGTTTTAAAAATATGATGGTTACGAAATTAGGGATATATAATTGAATTATGAATATTAGTATTGAAAACTGTGAAGTGCATGGGGATCTTATGAAAACTTTAATTAAAACCCTTCATAAGAAAGATGATGAGAGTAAGTGAGGTTATTATTGAGGCAGTAGCCTGATTTATGTACAAAGCAACTTACTTACCATGACGATATTTGTTAGAATAGAAGATGTTGTAGATAAAGTCTTAAGAAAGGAACTTTATGGTTTTAGGAAAGGCAGAGGATGTTTTGACCAAATTATCACATAAATAAATAACTGAGAAGAAGCCAATAGAAGAGCTTTAGTGAAAATTCTGTCCTTGTGCGAATATATCAACATAATTAGAGCTATGTATGAGAACAATATCGCTGCAGTTAAGGTAGTAAGTAAGGCTAGTAGCTAGTTTGGTGTTGAATAAGGAGTTCAGTACGGTTGTATCCTATCCTCATTTATATGGAATATTATGATGGGCTTGCCCTAAAGACAGCGAATGCTATGGGAGAGCATGGAATCAAACGGGAAGGTAAAAATCTCCTAGACTTAGATTATGTAGATACAAGGCCGTATCCAGGGGGGGGGGGTTGAATCCCTCCCCCGAAATTTTTGTCTGACTCATAAAAACGTAACAAAAAAGAATATAAAATAATTTTTGATTAGTTTTTTTAAGTTTTTTCGTACCCCCCCACCCCGAAAATGTTATGTTGTAAAAAAGTTTGGAAGAATAGGGAGATAAGGTTGAAAACTAATATTAGAACATTGGAAGCTACAGTAATGACGGTGATAGGGTAGGGTTCTGAAATGTGGGTTCTACGAAAGGCACAGGAAGATTTAATAAATGTTTTACAGAGGACCTGTCTAGATAATCGTTAAAACCAGTACGTGCTCTAGGTATCGTTTGACTGACCGCAGGTCAAACAACAAATTAAACGAAAAATGTGGTTCCCGCTTTCAAGGGCTATATAGAAAAGTTGAGATGGCTAGGACACATCTTACGGATGAATGATGACATATTGTCAAAGATTTTTTGGCAATTTATTGTCATTTTTGACCATCTATTTGGGTTCAAACGAAAAACAGCTCGTCCCCGAATGGGACAGGGGGAGTCCATATGGAAAGATTAAAAAGAAATTGGACCTACTTGGGAAGATTGAAAGAGTGGAGCTTTTTTTGGCTGAAGGAGGAGCATGCTCAACTGTGCTGGCCTCAGGTGGCTTAGTGCTGCAGTGAATTGTTTGTAGTAGTATCAGTGACACACTGGGTAGGTTTTCACTTTTTTTCCTCAATTTTTACAAGTAGTTTCTTAATTCACTCGTTCCTTTCTTTTTATCTTTTTATCCTGACTTATATGCCCTTTTGCTCAATATTATATACACGTAGACTAATTTTGTAATAGTAACACCGTGTCTGTATTCAGATTTGCGTTAGCTCATACTGTGTCATAAAATTCATCATGGACACTAGGATCTTTTCAGACACTAGGGTCTCTGCTTAAAAAAGGCGCATTTTTGAGCCAAAACGACATATTTCAGGGCTATTTTTTTTTTTTATAACCGATTAACTTCGATTATTTTAGAGAAAGAGGAGTTCAAATATAACCGTCTACAGAAATTGCTGCTCAAGTTAAGCCAGGTAAGATCCCCTGGCCACTCTAGTGCTTACGGGGCTTAGAACCGCGAAATTCCCTGTGGTGATCCAACATTACAGAAAAGTAGTAACTAGGCAACATCATAAATTTTCCCTTGTTAACACACCGTTTAACCTGCTAGGGAGAAGGGGGATAGCTCCTATGGTTCTCCTCTAATTGGCTGTCATAGTCATACAACTTGCTAAACTTAAGGCCTTTGGGTCTATCCTTTACATAGTACTTAATTATCATCGAAACCTTATAATGGATCTTTTATTATACAGATCTTCATTTTAAACTATCACGCTACATGAAAACCTCCCTATAAACATATTATACTGTCAAAAGTTATAAACATTAGAAATTAATTATATTTTAGATCCAAATTCCGGCGTAAGTGGACTACATTAAAATTATTACACATTTATGAACACTAAAACTTAAATGTCAAAGCAAACACACATAAAGCTATATACTTTGAAACTGATCAGAAGAAAAATGAATATTGTTGTGAAAGACAGTTACGACTGTCTAATCAATTTAATGATTGTTCTCATTAACTATCAAATATATATATATATATATATATATATATATATATATATATATATATATATATATATATATATATATATATATATATACTATATATCATATATATATATATATATATATATATATATATATATATATATATATATATATATATATATATATATATATATATATATATATATATATATATATATATATATATATATATATATATATATATATATATATATACATATATATATATATATATATATATATATATATATATATATATATATATATATATATATATATATATATATATATATATATGTAATTCTGAATGAAGAATGTAATTCTAAAGTTCTGTTTTCTTCCTATCTGATTTTTCCGTACACTTTACCTTTATTGTCTACCCCTTCTTCTGGGTAAATTTTCCGACTAAGTCACTAATGAGATAGCTGAGAAATGGGCCTACATTTAGAATCATAATTTCATCCTGAACCCAAATTTAACATTCATTAGTATTGACTTACGAATAAAGTAAAGGTACCACTTGAGTAGAATGCTATCTTATACTCGTGACCCTCACCCCTGCTGCCATCTACAATTTAGTTTAATGCTGACGGGACATAATTTATTCAAGGATTATCGATCGAGTCTAATGTGGGTGTGTCATGGTCAATCGATCTGTTGTTGTTGTTGTTTGGCCACGTGTAATGGCATGAGGGGTGATTTACATAATCGATGGTAGAATTATTGATTCACGAGCGTGGGGAATTATGAAACAATATGGTCATAGAGTCCCTAGGGAGAAAGATTACGTAATGGGGTCAATGACCTAAATTTCACAACAACAACAACGACCTTGACATTCGCTGAGAGCGTGCACTTACAACAACATCGACCTTGGAACACCTGTGCTGTCGACCTCAATTCACCTATCGTGAATCATTAATTCCCCTTAGAAACAACAAATTAATTTCCCTTTCTTGACAGATCAATGAATCAATGACATCATCTGTCAGACTTTAAAAATTTTCGCCTAGAAACATTTCTCCAGGAATAGATCCAAGTCATTAATGTCTTTGCCTCGGGAACAACTCTTTTGGTCGAACTCCAAAGGATATTAATAACCAAAGGCCACGGAAACAATTAGGCAAGAAACATCTTAGCGATGAATTGTTTTAGCGCTGGAATCAGGTTTCCTATTAATTTGAAATGCGTTAGCACAGAGATGCCAATAACAATGGAACACGATGAAATTACTTTTAGGGATTATTTGGGCGAAACGGTTTTAGACAGGTTATGGAACTATTTCGGCGAAACAGATAGAGACATTTTAAAAGAAGATTTTTGAAGAGATTTTAGAAGAGAATTTAAAGGTGAAAATCTGTGGTCGTTATAATACACAAGTTTCATTTGAACAGTGTTGTGAGGTCCTCTAACCCAACCCCAAAGGGTTCCAATCCTCCTACCCCAACCCCGAAGGAAGCCCCCGGTCCTCAAAGCCCCCCAAACTCCCAAAGGCCCTCCACCGGTCCCCCAAAGGCCCACC